>NW_027397078.1:41408481-41447433 GCF_003265705.2 Callorhinus ursinus
GCACTCAGGCACCCCCGGTCTTTCTGTGACCCCGAGGGTCCTGAGACCACACTGTCCCGCGAGGGTTCCACCCCCCGCTTAGCCACTGCAGCGACGTCCCTCCGCCGAGCCAACTTCTAAAAGGTCCGATTTTGTGCTCCGCGGCTCTAGCACTTGCCAGAAGCGGCCGGCGGAGGCCCCTCCCTCGCCGTCTATCCTCCCGAAGATCGCCTTGGATTCACTTCTCCGCACGTCCTACCTTCCAGTAAGTGGTCGCTTCTCTGTTCAGAGGGTTGTTGCTACTCTCCTCTTCGATCTCCTGTTGAGTTCGTAGGTGTTCAGAATGGTTTGATCCCTATTCAGCTGAATTCCTGAGACCTGACGAAATCCAGGTCTCCTACTCCTCCGCCATCTTGCTCCGCCCCCTCAAATTGTTTTATCAAAAAAAAAAAAAAAATAAAAAATGGTGATGCTTACAGCAAAAAAAAAAAAAAAAGGCACATCCAATAGCCTACGTTCAGTATGTACTGACCCGATTCCTTTGTTAGTTAACCCTGTTCCTTCCAGGGTTCCTTCTCAAGATGTGTCCCAGTAGCTCCAGCTCCCATCCGACCCCATAAATAACACCTTTCTCTCACCCCATTCCCTCACCTTCTTTTCCAACGACCTTTTATAATAACTGTCTCATCCTGCCGTCTTGAACCCAGAGCTCCTACAAAATCCACGTGGCTTTGCTAAAAGGTTGGACCTGGTCGTGTCTCCCTGGAGATCTCGCAGCATCCCAGACCTGGGAAAGTCCGTTGTCATTTTTTAGGGGCTTTCTCGGGTGATCTGAACACAGAGCGTGGGCTGCAAAGTCTAGAGACCATGGTGCCAACGAACCGAGAAAAATGGATTCCTCATAAATTAGAACATGAACATTACATCAAATATTGAAAGGGAAACTTGTGTTTCTACCATAACATCCAGACTTTATGATCTCTTAGGGAACTGGAAAATGTGTGTGTGGGTGTGTGCGTTTTCCCCATTTTTGCATGGCATCCAGAGTGCCCTCAAGAACCATTAACTATGTTTTCACAGTACAAAATGCTCCTCGCCTCAATAAAATGAACCCATTAAAAGTAAACTTTGAAAATCAGTGCAAATGCGCTTCGGATAGACACATATATTTAGTAGATCTGTACAAGAAACTGTCCAAATTGCTTTACATTCAATAAAAATTCACTCTTCTCCTTTTAATTACAGTGGAATTTGAAAATATTTTAAAATGCAGTTCATTCTGTTTTTGTAAGTGTAAGACTTTTTTTTCCTGTTTATGGGAATAAGCCATGAGTTGAAAGAGGGATTCTCATTAAAACCTATAACACAAAACACTTGAGTATTTCTCTCTGATGAACTGATTCATGATTTATGCATAATTCCGTTGGGTTTTATTTCACAGGGACTTTAATGTGAGTTAAGTAAACATCCTTTGTAGAAAGTTTGATCCTGAAATATCTGAGAGTCTACAACATATTTTTTTATAAACTCCAATTCAGACGAGAACATCATGCAATTACGTTATATCACAAAGTCCTTTAAATTGGATGGGATTGCAACGGGCTTTGTTAGGACACGTGTAGAACTCGTTATCATGCATTTGGCACTGGAAGGGATTCCAGTTTTGTGCTGGCATGTGGAGCTGGTGTCTGAGGACAGGGCTACGGTCAAGGGCAAGCCAGAGTAGAGATCCGCTCTCTGCACCCCACTTGCACCCCTCTGGGGAGCACACTTACAGTGTCTCCCCTGCCTCTCCTGCTCACTTTGCAGGGACAGGCACACAAAACAGATGAGGTCTTCCCCATTCTGGGTTCACTTAGCCAATGACTGGCAGAATGTGGACATGCCCCCCTTTCAACCCATGATGGCAACGCAACCGGTGAATGCAAGGAGCTTTGCCCACAGACCAAGGGTCCAGCATGGAAGAAGAGGCCATGAACACCCGGGAGGGTAGCTTGCCCCCATGGGGTGGGAGGAGCCTGGTTGAGCATCACTGAGACTCCCCAGGATTTCAGCGCTCTTAGGATGGGGTTCTGGGTTGGGCGGCCGCCAGCATGAGTTGCTTATCATACATGGCAATGCATGGCCCCCCCTCCGCCCCCCGCCAAATGAAGGCAGTGTCTCATTGCTTCCGCCTGGCATGAAAGAAAATAGTTTACACCTGCTCTGGGTAGATTTCAGAACACCCAGGATCTCAGCGGAAGCCATTAAGTGTAACATTTCAAACTTCACTGGGTGGGTGGGTAAATAAATAAATAACAAAATTAAATTAACCAAGTCGGGTGGGTGGGTGGATAAATTAATTAATTAATTTAAAAAAAATTAAATTAAATTAACCAGGTCCTCTTCATGGGGCTATTTGGAAAGGGCGAGAGTAGCAGAATATTTTTATGCAGTGCGGACTTCTCCCTTCCCCCAAATGTTGTGAAAGACCATGGCCTTCGCAGAATTTAGTAAGAGAAGTACAATTTCAAGGATCTCCTTGTAGTGTTCTTCGATAAATGGAGTTTCCACATCAGCTGTTCTGAGGTGAGTCGCTGGGATTTTCTTCCTTTCTCCAGTCTTCGCAAGTACATATTTTTTGGTTGGTTTCTGAGAGATCGGGCAAGGCCCCGTCCTTCATGACGATGGATATGATTGAAACGTTACAGGTTCCGGAATGTCAGTGGGTGCTGGAGAATCACCAGAATCACCTGAATCCCGGGGTTTCCGGGAAACAGGTGATGGAAATCCAATCCAAACCAGGCCACTAGCACAACTGATGTATAAAATAATTCCTGAGAAATTCCAGGGGCGTGGGGGGAGGGAAGAGGTAAGGATCAGCAAACCTGTTCTCCTTTTTAAACACAAAATTGATTGTATTAGTTGGAACCACAAGCAGTATTCTCCTACCTTTCACATTTGTAAGTAAAAGGGCTAATATCTGTCTATTTTCAAAGGTAAATGCTGTAACAGGAAACATTTGTATCCATATTCATTCAACATTAAGAAAAAAATCATATCTTCCCTTCTCCTGAGTTAAAAGACAAAAGTAATACTTGATTGCAATTTTCAGTTCTGCAACAGTTTCCAGATATATTCAGTCTAATTATGGTTGCAAAGCAAAGGCATGTTCCCACGTTTTGTTTTTTTTTTTAACAATTTTGGCACTTTATATTGTAAAAATGTCTCATACCAAGTAAAGGGATAATATGGGTTGACCCGTTCATCCCAGGCATTAAATAATCCCTATTTCATAAACAAAGGCAGGTGAGGACCAAAAACTTGAAATGAATTATCTTATTAGGACTCAAATTTCCTGTTTTAAAATTCTGTCACCTTTCCAATCTCTTCATGCTCACGTTTTTCTCAAATAGGCAGAAATATTTTTCAAGCTACCCCTTCCTCTTTTTTTCCCCCCAAATTGGGCTTTAAAAAAAAAAAATCCCTAGGACACGTATAGAACTTGTTATCATGCATTTGGCTTGATACCCTTCATTCCAGAATTAGTTAAGGGCAGAGATACCAGGCTGCCTCAGTCCGGAGACCGTGCGACTCTTGATCTCAGTCAGGGCTGTGAGTTCAAACCCCACACTGGGTGTAGAAATTGCTTACAAATAAGATCTTTTAAAAAATTCAGTTTAAGAAAGATAGGTGTATTATTATTATTTCCCTGTCTGCATTATAAAATCCATCAAGGATGGGCACCAGGGGAAAATATGTTTAGGTTCAGCTGTGCTGATCTTTCATTTTGTGAATTCAGACAGATCCCATCTTTCTATACCTCAGTATTCTGTTCTCTACCATTTACAATTCTTTATCTTTCCAGTGTTCTCAGATTGGTAAAAAACACAGAGCATAGACTTTAGAATTTTAACAACGTGGAAGTATACAATTGTTGACCTTAGAATTTTAACAGTGTGAAAGTATTCAGTTGTTGACCTTTATTTTTTTTATGTTTTAATTATTTTTTAACTTTTATTTTTTTTAATATTTTATTTATTTATCTGTCAGAGAGAGAGAGAGAGAGAGAGCACAAGCAGGGGGAGCAGCAGGGGGAGAAGCCGGCTGCCTGCCGATCAGGGAGCCCGACTCGGGACTCGATCCTGGGACTCCATGATCACGGCCTGAGCCGAAGGCAGACGCTTAACCCACTGAGCCACCCAGGCGTCCTGTTGACCTTTATTTTTATTGAGATACAATTGACATAGAACATTGTCTAAATTTGAGGTATTACAGTGTGACGATCTGGTACATTGATACATTGCATTATGATTAACACCCCAATCTGAGCTAATAATAGCTCCATCCATCACATAATTACTGTTTCTTTCCTTGGGGTGAGATCGTTGAAGATCTAGTGTCTCAGCCGTTTTGATGTCCATAATACAGTATTGTTCACTGGAATCTCTACGCTGTGCGTTCGATCTGTGGATCTTACTCATGTACCACGTACAAGTTGTAGACTTAAACAACATTTTCCCCATCCCCCCCACCCCTTGCCCCTGACAACCGCCATTCTACTCTCTGTTTTTACAAGTTTGACTCTTTTTTTAGATTTCATGTATATGTGAGATTATGCAGTATTTTTCTCTGCCTGGCTTATGTCTCTAAGCTTAATGCCCTCACAGTCCATTCCTCTTGTTGCAGATGGTAGAGTTTCCCTCTTTTATGTGGCTGAATAATATTCCACTGTGAATATATATTTATATACCATATTTATCTATTAATCTATCATCTATGTATCTATCAATCTCTATCTCTATCTACCACATCTTTATCCACTCAGTGCCAGTAAGTATATTCACAAACATGGTACAACCATCAGCACCATCTAGTTCCAGAACTTTCCTTATCACCCTAAAAGCAAACCCAGCTCCCATTAAGCGGTCACTTCTTGGGGTTCCCTCCTGCCGGCCCCTGGTAACCACACCTCCGCCTAGTGTCTCCATAGATACCCGAATTCTGGACAGTTCACGTGAATGGAGTCATACCCCCCGTGGCCTCGTATATGCTTGTTTCACTGAGTAGATGTCTTCGAGGGAGTGTGTATCAGAGCTTTGTTCCTTTTTGCACCGAAACAATATTCTGTTGAATGGATGGAACCCATCGTGTTCATCCACATTCATCCGTCCTTGGACATCGGGACTGTTCCCACCTTTTTGCTACTGTCTGGAGTAATTTCACGATCAACCGTGGACATGTGTTTGCTGAAACACCTACTCGCAGCCTCTGGCTGTATATACCTAGGACGAGAATTGCTGGGTGTTGTCTAGTATGTTGTTTTTTTTTTTTATTTCAACACACATAAATGTGATTTCCACAGGCGTACCTAAACACGAAATTTTAATGACTTTCTTTGTTGTGATCGAATGACTGGTATCCATGAAAATAATCCTTTTTTACTGTATGCAGTGTATAGAGGGAGGGTGTCTGAAAATACGACCAAAATCGATTTTGATGTGGAGAAAGACTGTGTCACTCTTGATTGTTCCAATCACAAATTGGTATCAGAGCCAAGTCTATGAGTAATTCAGTTTAATAAAGGATAGACCACCCATTAAAAATGATTTAGGAATTCATAGGTGCGTTAAAACAGTTTCAGAACACGAAATCTGTGGCACACACTAGACACTTGCGGGCATCACCGCTTTTTACCGGCCTGCATTGTACCACGCCTGTAACAAACCTATGGCCAGATTGAATTATTTACAGGGTGATAATTTGTTAAAATGCCTACCATTCTTACGTAGGAGATCTTTTTTTTTTTTCTGGCCTTATTAAAACACATTAAGTAGATACAAATATCCAGAAAAATACTCACTAAACTACTTGAACATCCGTGAGAATCTCCACCAGCAATTAAGAACAATCCTGAGGGATGGATGAAGATCTGCTCATTGCATGCAGACACCTGCAGAAAGCCCTCCCCGGCTAGACTCGCAGATCGGTCTTGGACACAGGACATTACAAATTAGGGAAAGGGGGCCGCTGAAGTCGCCCCACGCTGTTCTCCGTCCCCTGTTGCCCCAGTGCGTACATTTGTTTGCATAAGTGAGTGCAGCAGCGGGATAGGTTAATTACCACCATCCATCTCAGAGCACATGAGTCTGCTCTAAACTGTGAGGAGGAAATGAAGCAGAAAGGGACCCGGTGGGGAAATGTTTCTTTCATGTGTGTGGCAAACCTCAAACCCGGTTTAAATCTTGAAACGCCAACTTGGAATTTTATCTTCCTGTTCCCGGACGATCAGCAATCACAATACCAGGTAAAAGTAAGAGATTCAGACGGGTTTCTGAGCACTCGGTGGATGTGGGCCAACGAATGTTGTGGTTCAATGTGACCCCGGTGCCCATCTCCCCGTTTGCTCCTTCTGAGACTTCAGAGTCCTCATCAATGACCATCCTCTTGCACAAGAGCTGGAGCTAAGAGTTTGCTGGAAATAACCAAGGTGTTAGTATTTTTTTTTTTGTCCTTTCTATGTTTTATCCTTTAGTTATTTAATCTTTATTTATCTTTATTGTTTCATATTTATCCATCTTTCCATTCTTTATTTTTCTCATAAACCTTAGTGCATTTGGATGGAATTTGTAATGCGAGATGTGTTTTCCACAAAATAAAAATGGAAACAAAACACATTATAATTTGTGGTGTGCAGGGAAACAAACAGAACAATTGCATCTTTGAGTGCGTGCATTAGAAAAGCAGTCTCAGACAAATGATCTAAGCCTCTGCTTTAAAAGCCAGAAAAATAAGAGCACATTAAATCCAGAATAAATGGAATAAAGATAAATAGTAAATTTAAGAACAAAAATCAATGAGAGACAAAACAGTTAAATAGATAAAAACCAATTAAATCAAAAGCAGGCCCTTTAGAAGGCGTAATAAAATTGGTGAATTTCTAGCCATAGTGGCCGAGGGGGGAAAAAAAAGACACAAATAAAACAGGAGACATTACTAAAGACTTTACAAATATTAATATAATGATGAGTATTATGAACAACATAACCTGACAACATAGATCAGGTGAATGAATCCTCTGAAAGACACAAATTACCAAAACTCACTCACACACACACACACACACACACACACACACACACACACCATAACCTGCACAGCCCTGTGGATATTTAACAGCTTTGCAATAAAACACATTTCCCCAAAGAAAACTTGAAGGAGAGAAGGTTTATCAGATGGAACTTAAAAAAAATAGGTATGGAATGAAAAATACCAAATACATGTAAAATCATCTAGAAAACACAAGAGAAAATACTTTACAACTCATTTTATGAAGCCGGTATTATCACAACCTTAAGAAAAAGATACTACAATAGAAAGAAACTACAGATGAATATCCCTAGTGGATCTAGGTGCAAAATCCTTATCAAATTATTAGGAGATAGAATCCGGCACTGTATAAAAATGGTTCTATATCTTGGCCATGTTGGTTTGAAACACAGGAATATCAGGTTGGTGTCATACTCAGAAACCCATCAGTATGAGTCAACATATTAACAGAATAAAAATGAAAATCTGTACGATAAGGATCATTTGCCACGAATAAATGGAGCAGAAGAAGCAGTTGACAAAATTCAAATATAAGCACTAAAAATAAAACTTTTCTGCAGGAAACCCTAAAAGAAATTGTTCATCCTGTTCGATTAGGAAAATATCTACTCGAGGGGAGATGCACAAAAACAAAGGCACTAATAATAATAATAATTGTATTTCATCAATATTTGAATTTTCTGTTTTTAAAAAGACACTTAGCAATGTGATAAAAATCACCCAACAAATTAGGAGAGAAGATTTACAAAATAAGTAACACATAAAGTTGTTGTTTTTTTTTTTAATCAGAGTATTGGAAGAACTCCTACAACTGAGCAGTAAGAAGAAAAATAATACAATTAAAATCGGTAAGTGCCCAAACCCTTTCAACAGACATTTTATCCAAGAAATATACAGATGAATGATAATCACATCAGGTGTAATCACTGTCATTGATCATTAGGAAAGCAAATTAAAACAGTGAACTCCTGGGGCGCCTGGGTGGCTCATTGGGTTAAGCATCTGCCTTCAGCCCAGGTCATGATCTTGGGAGCCTGGGATCAAGTCCCCGCGTTGGGCTCCCTGCTCAGCAGGGAATCTGCTTCTCCCTCTCCCTCGGTGCTCTCTCTCTCTCAAATAAAATATATAAAATCTTTAAAAAACAAACAAAATGGCGAGCTACCACAAGGGGCCAAAATCAAAACAAGCGGCCATACCAAGTGTTGGCGATAATGTGGGAGAAGCAGAAGTCTCACATTCTGGGTGGAAATGCAGTATGAGAAAGCCACTTTGGAAAATAATTTGACATTCTTTCCCATGTTCTCCTACATACCTCCTACATGTTCATCCAAGAGAATTAAACACTTATTTGTACTCATTGACCACGCTGTGATAGCCCAGGTCATTTTAAGTCATAATGACCAGAAATGGGAAACAGTGCCAATGTCTCGCAACTGGTAAACTGATGGTTGTGTATATCCATGACATGGAGGAACATGGTCTATGTCTTGGTTGGGATGATCTTTACATATCTATATGTATTTCTCAGAATCCATCAAGTTCTAGAATTTTTATTGCAAATTTTAAATGTGTGTTTTATTGTCCATAAACTACTCATTAGCGAAGTTGGTTAACATTTTTTTTTTAATAGAAAAAGGGTAGCGTGGATCAAGGGAGTGTGTGAACATTCTCTCTTTGAGCATCCACCTTGGACGCCAAGTCCCATTGCCTCTGGACAGGGGAGGTCGACATCAGGATTTCCCTGAGCCCCTGGATTCCTGCTCTTCTCTGACGTAGTGAGACTGACTTCCGCACCTGATCTTAGCCAAACGGCTGAGAGTCGACTGTGAGGGTGAATTATTCCAACACAGAGGATGAAGAACGAAGCTGGGTTAAAAGCCATATCTCAATTACAGAGATGCATTTGTTTCCAAAACCCCCTTTTTTTAAGTGAGAAAACTCTGTCTCCTCTCTCACTATATCTTTGACCCCAGGGATTTTTGCCCCTCACTTTGTCTTAGCCTAAGATGAGTTTTTGTAATATATTCAGAAATTTTGTTCCCATCATTTCTCCCTAAACACCAAAAAAAAAAAAAAAAGACAATGAGAAGAAAGGTTATCTTGATGTGTCCTGTCTATAGAGGAGTTCTCTTTACTTGGAACTCAATGACTTTTAAAAATTAAACCTGATGAGTGGGGCACCTGGGTGGCTCAGTCGCTTAAGTGACTGACGCTTGATCTCATCTCAGTTCTTGATCTCAGGGTCATGAGTTCGAGTCCCAGGTTGGGGTCCACGCTGGGCGTGAAGGCTACTTATAAGAAAAAGTACACCTGATTAGCAAATAATGTTTAAAAAAAGAATTAGAAAGAAGCTTAAGGAAAGATAAAGTTGGCAGCTCCAAGGAAATTTCCTTCAGTGGGAATTTGATCAACAGGATGACAAGTGGAAACATGAAATTATTAGCATTCCCACTGTTTTGCCATTCTTTCCCAACATAAAAAGGGGATAAAGACATCCAATCCATTGGAAGATGGTTTTGAAACTCAGGGCAAACGTCCTGCATCCAAACTCCAATTCCGGCCTTCCTTTCGTTTCCATTTTTTTGGACAATGCCAAGTCAAGGTGCCAGGTTGGGTAAAGCAATTATAATCATCATAGTAATCGTAATGACAAACCCAAGGGCCGTTTTGGGATTCAAGATGAGATATGGTATCTGTCTTCCCTCATTCCTACAGGTCTTCAAAACAATATGGTCAGCATTAACTGAACTCCCGTAATGTAACGCACGGTCGTTATGAGATTTGGTTGAAGGATGTAGCACTGTGTAAATTAACTCCATAAAAATGCTGCTCTTGGATCTTACTCCTTTGTCGAAGAGATTGTTCGTTGTAAGACACGTTCTTGTGCGATCATTTGAAAGGTCATGGAAATGAAGGGATGTCAGCGCACCATGTCTTAGACCGTGGCAAAGAAATAAGATAGGACTCGCTCCCTTTTTTCTCTCCCCCCTCCCCCCCAAATCCTCAAATCTCATTCAAGGAAACATAGCTTAAGGTTGATAGCAGTGAACACAAGGATTGTAAAGAGGAAATATATTGCATTTCGCTTCTTAACGTTTGCAAAGAAAAGATAAGGGTCGCAAAAAAGCAGACTGAGATAATGCCCACAAAATTGGACACAGGAATAAAAGTCTCTTTGATACACGCTGTCTATGTGAGAGAAAAGGAAATCCGAGACCAAAATAACCCCTGTGAACCTGCGAAGAATATTAAATCGGCGTCCACTCTCAAATGCCAGCTACTGAATGCGGGCTCCCCTGGGCAGAAAAAGTGGTGAGAATGGATTAGAAAGTTGGTTCCCCATTAGAAGAAACTCATTACCAAACAAGTGTTAGTTTAGAGAACAGAGTATAAAAATCCAAATCATGATCTGCGGGAAAGGGTTTTTGTATGTGGCATGGGCATTCACTCTGCATTTTCCCCTCAACACAGAATTCCTAGCTGGGCACAGGGCAGGTTAAAATGAGAACCACTCATCCCACCTTCCTTGCTGGTAGCTGAGGTCATACGACTAATTCTTGCAAATGGGCAGTAACCATCAATCCATGGTGTGTGGATCGCAGGAGATCTTCCTTAAAAGAGAACAAGGGAAGTATGCCCCTTCTTTGCTTGTCCCCTGCCCACATGTGGTGCTTTGAGCGCAGGGAATCCCCTGTCCATCTGTGTGGCTGAAGCACGGTCCCTGTCATCAGCACATTGCCCTCTGTTCGTTTTTATGCGTGCATGCCTTTTTCTTTGGGTTCCCAGGCAGCCGCCGGAGAGACAAATGAGGCTGTGGGCCAAGAACGGTTTGCACATTTCAGAATGTAAAATTCAACACACACACACACACACACACACACACACACACACACACACACACACTTTGCCCTTCAGAGAGACTAGTTCTCACAAATTCAGAGCATTGCAGACTACCTATAGTGTGTAAAATATTTACTATCTGGCTCTTTAAAGAAAAAGTTTGCCATCCGTTCTCTTCTGGAGAGCAAATATTAATGGAAAGTAAGATAGCTTATGCTTCTCTCTTTCCGTTTTTCCAGCAAAGCCTAAAAATGTGCATAATCACCTGAAGCACCCTGCAAAACAAAATCAAAATGTCACCACTTTGCTTCAGTGTTTCCTTTTGACAGGTTTACTTCGGCTTGAATATGCTTCCGTGAAAAGAGTTGATCCCGCCGCGCTTCTAATATTCTGCCGAAAACGGTCAGACAGACCCTCCCCCCACCCCCCGCCCCGCAAACAAACAACCCAACCCTGTTTGTGCTCATGTGACATGGGGGCAGTATATCTATACCAATATGGTTGATGGTGGAAACATTAGCATTCTTAAGAGGAGGTCAAAGATACAACTGGTGAATACTTCCTACCAAGTCTTCACAGTGAAACCTTTTGTTTGTCGGGCTTAAGTGGATACAGTGTTAAAAGTAAATGAAAGGCACAGCGGAAGGAATATAGTGGATGGTATTGTAATAAGGTTGCAGGGGGAACAGATGGCGCTACACTTGTGGGAAGCACAGCCTAATGTATAGACTCGGACACTAAGGAACAGTGTGTCAACTAAATTGAAAAAAATAAAATAGAACTCCAGTTTTCATGGAAACTTTTCAGTAGATTTTATCCATGTTCCACCTCTTTGAATGCAAGATTTGCATTTACCAACCTAGAATATTATAGACGTTTTCTCAAGAGCTTACCCGTTTAACCGGGCTCCCCTGCACCCCCAAAAAGGATGCTTGCAAAGTGACAAGAGACCGGGGCAGTTAACTAATCTCTGATTGATCGAAGGCACACTATAAAATGCCTCAGGCTAGCTTTACCATATGGGGAAAATAAATACAGTAACTTGAAATTCTCATGACTTTCAAGCAGCACCTTTGGTTATGGAAAGAACGTTATTTGCCTACTTATATTTCTGGACGACTGTCCCCCATGCTGGAGAATTGAGCTGTAATGAGTCAGTGCAGAATCATCCTGTAGCACATTTTCCTCTGGGAAATGGGTTTGGCCCACTGGATGAATTTGGCAATCTCAGTGTCAATTATGGGGAATAACTTTGCCAATACAGGAATTTTTGCTGTAGTCCTTTTCACAAGTATAGCACATCATATGCTAACAGATTGGCTGTTAACCACTGTATTAGTCAGGATTCTCCAGAGAAACAATACACACAAACAGACATATATAGGGAGAGGAAAAGAGACAGAGATGAAGAAAGAGAGGTTGTGTCGAAGGAACGGGCTCATAGGACTGTGGAGATTGGCGTAGCTGCCTAGGGGAGAGTAAATGCTGCAGCTTGAGTGAGAAGTCTACCTGGGGGCAGAATTTCCTCTTCTTCAGGGGACCTCTGTTCGTTTTCCCTCTTACAACCACCAACTGATTAGATGTGGCCCACCGCACCTTGGAGGACTCTGTATTCAAAGACTACTGATTTAAATCTTAATCTCATCTTTAAAAAAATACCTTCCCAGCACAACATAAACTAGTGTTTGAATATCTGCGGACTGTGGGAACACATTAAAATTAACCCTCAGAACCATTTTATCATAAATTTGCCAAAATTAATTTATGACTCCTTAAAGGTAGTTTTAATAAAATCCATGGCTGTGTGTTTACCTTTATAACTTTGTAAGATAGAGACCTTCTTTATCATCCTTCATTGTCTTTCCACTGATGTCTTAACACTTCCTACTCTTGGGTCAAAAAGTCTTTGTTATTAGGGAGGGACATAATCAAATGTGAAAAACTCTTAGAATATGGGAATCAGAGAATCCACTTGTCTGGGTTGCCCTTTAACCTGGGCCCATTATTGAGTCTACTTCACAAACAATATTGTCATCAAATACTAAAACAAAAACCTCATTAATGTGGCATCCAAAAGGTAAGGTGTATGGAGAGCAAGCAACGTTTTTGATGCAGGGTGCAACTGCCTTAAATTTTATGACATATTTAGAGAACTTGCAGGGAAGCATTCATTCAAAGCTTGCATAGTTTGGCATCCAGATTCCCAGTTACATCAACATGGATTTGGTGTATTTTCTTTTTCCGTACACATATCATCATTATAAACATAGAGAAATAAATAAATCCATAAATTCAAATTTAATAAACATATCATTTAGGCTTCTGCTGTCAAGTAACGATAATATAAATGAGTGGATTGAACCCACCTTGGACAGTGAGTAGCCTGAGCCTCTGGGCGCGCCACAGCACGTTCTAGCGCATTCTTTTATAAACATGTTTTTTTCAGCTCGTCTCCCACGTTTGCTTTCAGAACAGACTCGAGTCTATCAAGCAGTGGCTTGATCTCTGGGCTTTGCTTTCCAAGGAGACCCTAGGATTAAGGAAGCTTCCATCATTTTTAGTTCTCATGCTTAAATCTTTAAATCTTGCTCGGGAGACAGCAATGCAAACATTTATCGCTGGAGGATTATTCTTATTTGCGCTTTCACAGAGATAAATCTCAAATTTTACGAAGCATCTGCCTTCCTGTTTTGCATTAGATTTCCTGATACTGTTTAGTCTTAATTTTGTATTTGGGGTTAGGGAATTACTACCAACATTTTTGTAATCCTAAATTCATTATGGAGTGCTTTAGGGACAATACCATTCTATCATGGTTCTATTTGCTTGCAAATATTTGCAAATTGCATTAGCAGTATAGGCATCTCTTCCTGTTTTGCATTTATCCATTCGAAGTTACAGATTTAAATTATTATCATTGTACTATACACTTACCGTTTTTTTTTTAATTAAATTTTGAACTCCCTTTGTTTTATTAAAACTTTACCATGGCTGGAAGTAAATCTACGTGCAAGGCAGAATTTAAAACCTAAGTCTTTGCCATAATCTCTGAGTACATTTAACTTCTTTATTTAAAGAATTCAGTTGAGGATGCATATTTGTCATAAAATTAAGATCACAAAACAGCACCGGCTTTCTGGACGAAACATTTATTTTTTCAAGTGCCTTAGTTTTCCTAAGTCTGCAGTAACCAAGTATGACGAATTGGATTGCTCGAAACAGAGAAATGTATTCCTTCCCAGCTCTGGAGGACAGAATTTTGAAGTCCAAGGGTGGGCAGGGTTGTGCTTTTCTGAGACTCTAGGTAGAATCTTTTCTCACGTCTTCTAGCGCCCGGTGGCTGCCGGGAGTCGTTGAGTCGTTCCCTGGTTTACAGCCACTCTTCTCCAATCTCTGCCTTGCCATCATACGGCATTATCTCTGGGTACACATTCGGGTCCGAGTTCCCTCTTTTGATAAACACCCCAGCCATATTCCATGAAAACCCACCCTAATGTGACCTTATCTGAACGTCATCACATCTGGAAAGACCCTATTTCCAGATAAGGTCACATTCTCAGCGCTGCGGGTGAGGATTTCAGCATACCCTTTGGAGGACACAGTTCAAGCCATAATATCAAGACGCTGACTTTGGTGGTCTGCCAGATTAATGATGGATCACAAAGTAACCTCCTCCAAAAGCCAAATCTCCATGACCTCGATGAGTAGCTGTTTCAGGAAAATATGCTGTTGCTAAATAAAATACCCCTAGTGACTGAGCCAGACTCTTGCACTTAGACCCATAAATTCAGCTACGTGCTAACGTTTTCGAAGCAAGCCTTAATAATAAGCAAGCATGAGGTTAGCCTGTGTTGGAAACATTGCAATTCTCTGATTTGCTTTGCATATCCTTTGCACAGACTCAAGAGATTCCAAAAAATCGAAACTACTTGCCTAGAAGAACTTGGTCCCAACATTTCTTCTAAAACTATCATTTCAGAAGAACGCCCTATTTGGCTAATTCTGGTACAAAGCACCCATTTGAGGACATCTCTCAACCAAGGACTTGAAAACTCTACTTTTATCTCTCTTCCCTTCTCTCTCTGTCTCTCTGTCTTTCTCTTTCCAGCAGCCTCCAAAATGACCGAGTATAATACCATCTGCGGGATCAGGGTTCTCAACAGTGGACCCGCTGATATTTTGGACAGAAGAATTATTGGTTCGGGGGTATGTCCTGAGTACCGTAGGAGGTTTAGCAGCGGTCTCTGCCGCTTCTTCCTCCCTCCCCCCAGATACCAATAGCACCCTCCCCCTGCGCTGTGACCACTAACGTGGCCCAGTCTCCCCTTCTTGAGGACCACTGTGACAGATGCCACATCACATCATTTCTTCCAAAAGAGACGGCAGCGATGTGGGCCATCAGGAAGTACTCAGAAATACCTACCCAGTTGATCAGACTTGCACATTCTCACGATACCCCTATTGTGTGTCATGCACTTTGCTAAACGCTTTCAAATACATTGTTCTGTTTCTGCCCCTTCAGAGGACCCACGGGTTGCCAGCTCATCTCCAAATGGGCCATGAGCAAACAGGCTGGCAGAGGAAGCTGGTTGCGGAAGCCAGACCCACGTTCTGATTTTCCCAGTGTTGACACGTTTCTTTCTAGGCTCGGTTTTAAAATTCCCACTCACTTGAAGCCCGTGTCATTAGCTTTGGGCACTGCATGTCAGCTCGCCAAGAGCTCTTCGTGAATAGCAAGTGACCGTGATATTTCGGTTGTTTCTGTGAGAAGAACAAGGGAGGCAGGCAGTGAACCCAGTTCTTTGGGTGTATGGCTCTGTCCTTGTAGACGAGGAAGTTTGAGAGATGCATTTGCGTTTCAGGCCATTAAGGTGTCTTATGAGCAATGGGTGTGACCACTGGGGTGGCAGATGGGTGGATGGATGGTGGCCCAGGTGGCCTTCTGCTGGCTGCATCGAGTGCGTGCAGGTGCTAAAATTACCTCCTCTACAAGAACCCGCTGGGGGCTCCGGGACGTGAGCTGCTCCCCTCGGTCAGTGGGAGTAAGCACACTGCATCTCCTGCACTGGGTCAGCGAGGGGTGTCCCACCAGCATCTGAAGGCACGGTGATGCAGCACACCTAAAGGATATAGTTCAGGGGAGCAAAACAGAGAATGACACCCTAATGTGGCCTAATGTTAGTAATTAAGGTTGGTGCCGTTGCCTCTAACTACCGCATGCAGGAAGGGAAGGGGCTCTCTCGCAGGAACCAGTCCTACAAAACAACACTGCGCTCCTTTTCACATTTTCTTTCAAGTGGGTGGGAGCTCTCTTGCAAAGCACTCCCCATGTAGGATTCTCCCCTTCCGTATCTGTCCAACCCCGCAGGTAGCCGCCAGCCTGAGTTTTAACACTAATGTGGTCTTTTACCTGTTCTTAACATGTTATAATATTGGAACCTTACCAAATATGCTTGTTTTTGGTAAGTGGATTCTCTGATTATGTGAAGATTCACCCCTGATGTTTTATGCAATTGGGTATTTATTTAATGCACTTGGAATTCCGGTATACGAATTTACTTGTAATTTTTCTATTCTGAAATTGATTGGACATATTATTTCCAGTGTCTTGGTTCTGTCTGGGATGGGGATCTTTTGAACAAGTGCTGCTCAGCACAGTCTCAGGGATGCTTTCTGGAAAGGTAGGTATGTACTTCTGGGGGGGTAAATATGTATATAACCAGTGTCACTCCCACAGCACACCATGCGACAAAAGATTTTGTATTATATATATATTCCACTGGTTGTATAACAAAGTTTCAGTTTTATCTACAGCTTCATTAACACTTGGTATTCCCTGCCACTTTATTCTTATATTGTGGTAAGGGTATAGGAGTATCCTACTGAGTTTTTAATACCATTATCTTGATGACAGGTGACACTGAGAGCCTGCTCATATTTCTGGTGGCATTTGAGTGGTACACGTATGTTGGAATGTCTGTGTTTCCATGGAGTTTTAATAGGAGTGATAGATGAATGAATGTATATATAGATAGGATAGATTGATGAGTGGATGGATGGATGGATGGATGGATGGATGGATGGATGGATGGATAGATGATGGATGGATGGATGAGTGAGTGGTAGAATGGATGGATGGATAGATAGATGATACTATAGTTGGATGGATGGATGGATGGATGGATGGATTGGTAGATAATAGACTCTTTTGTTGGATATATCTATTAAACTTAAATTTTCCCACTTAGTGAGTTGCATTGTCAATCTTGTGATGTGCCATTGATAACACAAGAGCTGAATTTTATTGTGGTGCAATTTATCAACATGTCCCTGCATAGTTAGCACATTTGTGTCCTATTTAAGCAATCTGGTTCAATCCGTGTCATGAAGATAGTTCCAGCTTTCTCCTAAAAGCATGATTTAATATTATGCATTTGCATCTACAATACATCTAGAATGAATTTATAGAAATGATGTTAAATCAGAGTGAAGGTGCACGTCCCCCACCCTGTATCGTGCAGCCGATATTCCTCTCTGCGCTTTGCTGTCAAACTTGTCATAGGTCGGCTGGCTGTATATGTAGGATCTCTTTCAGGGGCCTCTCCGTCCTGTTTCATTGGTCCATGACTTTACGTCTGTGGAAATAAAACCGCATTGAATGGTAGTAACTTAGCGATATCTGGTGTTGTGTATCTTCTAGTGCTGTCCTTAAGGTTCAGGATACTTAGATATGCATTTTCCTTTATATTTCCATACGAGTTGGGCAATCAGCTTGTCAATATGTATTTAATAAATGGGTGAGATTTTTTTCCAGCAATTGGGCTAAATCTGTAAATTAGGGGAGAAACACCATCCTGATTCATGAACAGGACATAGTTCTCCATTAAGTAAGATGTTCATTTTCTTATAATAATAATGTTTGGCATTTGAGAGTGTCAATAACTAGTATATCTCATTAGATTTATTTTAAAATATTTGATATTTGGATGTTTTAACTGTTCCATTATTAAATTTATTTTTTTCTTTCCTCTTCTGGCATACCGAAATAGATGTTTTCATTTTGCTTTGTATCCGGACACTTTGCTAAATGAACTTACTACTTCTGATGGCATATCTATAGATCCTTTCCAATTTTCTATGTAGATGATCATGACTTTTATGAATAATATATCTCATTTAAAATTATATATGTGCATATATTTATTCTGAGTAATGCATAACAAACATTTGCATTCAACGTTTGCTTTAAAAACATCAAATTATAGAAACAAATCTCCAGTACAGTGATAAATGGAAATGATAAAATTATGATAATAAATATCCTTGTCTCATTTCAGATATTTGTGGAAAAGCTTGAATAATAAATTATTAAGAATAATTTTAGCTACATAGGTGTTGGAAATAACCTTTGTCTGATGAGAAACATTTTTCAAAAGCCCAGTTAATTGAGAGTTTTATTAAAAATCAGTAATGGATATTATCTAGTGCTTTTTGTTAATCCATTAAAAAGATCACATAATCTTCATTTCTGTTTTGTTGTGTCAAGGATTTTAAAGTGTTAACTTAACCGTGCATTCCTAGAACAAACCCTCCTTAAACATATACTCCTTGCTCAGTATTTTATCTATAATATTGGCCTCTATGTGCATGAGGGAAACTTCATTTAATGCCATTTTCAAATTTGGTATTAGGATAACGTAGTCCTCATAAATAAGTGGGAATGTTTTTTCTCTCTCTGTCTTCTCTGCAAGACTTCGTTAATACTGAGTTGTGTTTTCACAAAATACCTTCAAGAATTCACCATCGTATCCATTGTGTTTGAAATTTCTCTTGTCGAAGTTTTTAAAATAGTGAATCACTCTAACGGTAATAGGGATTATTGAGTTTCTATCCTTCATTTGTCCATTTTTGCCATTTGTGAAATGAATCCACCAATGTCACCTAAATTTTGAATTAAATGACAGTAACTTTGCACAGGATATTCCTTTAATAGACCTTTAATATTGTTTTCACTCTATTTCTTTTGGATTTTAAATCCAGTGTAATGAACACACAGTGATATATTAATTCCAGGGTCTTGTACCTTTAATGTTAGCAGTCTAGGCAATGATGTCACCTTTGGTTTTGGTAAAGGTGTCCCCTTTCCTATCTTTGGAGACAGTCTCACGAAACGTTCATGAACTAGATGACATTTTGCAAATAAATTACTCTTGGTACTGTTGATTCCTTCTAATTTTTTCTAACCATTTTATTTTTACATGATTAATGTCTCCGAACTATAACATATATTCTTCCTTTTGTATTGTTTGATTTTGTCCTGGGATTTTGCTTTTGGTTTGAGAAAGAAAACTCAAAAATTGTTTACCAACCTTTCTCTTTTTCTGGCCTATGTGCCAGTATCTGTACATTTTGGGCAAATGCCATTTGAACTCCATCGCACCTGCCTTCACAAACTCTATTGTCATTACAAGGCAGTTCACATTTTCCCCCAATTTACATTGTGATTTCTTCTCTGACGGATACCTTATTTGGAAACTCATCGTTTCGTTTTCTAATCATTGGGAATTTTGTGTTTATTTTCTTGCCGTGGATGTCCAACCTAATTTTGCTGAGACCAGAGAGAATGTTTGCCGTAAAATTCAGTCCTTTACAAATTGTGCAGGCTTGGGGGCGCCTGGGTGGCTCAGTCGGTTAGGCGACTGCCTTCGGCTCAGGTCATGATCCTGGAGTCCCGGGATCGAGTCCCACATCGGGCTCCCTGCTCAGCAGGGAATCTGCTTCTCCCTCTGACCCTCTTCCCTCTCATGCTCTCTATCTCTAATTCTCTCTCTCTCAAATAAATAAAAAAATCTTTAAAAAAAAGTTTAAAAAAAAAACAAATTGTGCAGGCTTGACTCCTATTCCAGCTGATTCCTAAAAAATCAGGAGGGTGTTCCAAGTGGATTTAAGGAGAAAGCGCATGGTGCCCGTTTGTTTCCATCAGTCTGACCATTTGTATGAATATATCGTCCAAATCATCTGTATACTTACTGTTTTTCTCCTGAATCTGCATTAGTTTCTGTGATTTGTGCTGTAAAATTACGGACTCTGACTTTCGATGTCTTTTATGTTTTCCTTTCTATTTGTATCTTTCAGAGCTCCGTCATTTCGTGAATCTGAGATGGTTACCACTCTACTGCATGGGTCCTTTCTCCTTATAAAATCTCCTGACTTCTTCACAATTCTGGCTTCAACTGTATGTAGTCTGACAGTTACAATAACTATACCAGCCTGCCTTGCTGGATTTTTGCCTCAGTTAACTTTTTTTTTTAATCTAAAATATTTTATTACACTTCTATTTAAGACATTGCTACACTAAGCAGCATATAATTGGATTTTGTTTTTTTAACATCGTCTGAAATGAGTTTTCTTTTAATAGCAATTGTAATATTCAGACCATTAACATCTACTGTAACTAATATATTTAGACCAAACATACTCTACTAACTGTTTTTTATGCCTGTTCTATGTTCCTTTTCCTCCCGTGCCATACGTTCTACCACTAATTGTCATCTTTCCTAAAATCAATATTCATATTTTTCCAGCCATCCATTAGTTTGTTACAGAGGATTTCATTGTTCTTTAGATGTTCTTGAGGTCAGGGGTTCCTGCACAGATCAGTCAGTTAAGCCTCAGACTCTTGATTTCAGCTCAGGTCATGATCTCAGGGTCATGAGATCGAGCCCCACCTCATGCTCTGCACTGGGCATGGAGTCTGCTTGAGATTCTGTCTTTCCCTCTGCACCCCCCCAAAAATAGGAAAAAAAAGGTATTTCTGAGGTTAAAATATGCTTTCTTTACTTACTGAGGCCAATATAAATGAGTAATCCCCCACCTTTTCTAACCTTGCAAAATCACTTCAACTTAATTCATCCCAATCTGTTATATCATCGTGCATTTTTTTTCTACATCGAGATTTGATTCGCATGCTGTGAAATTCCCCGCGTTACACTGTGCACGTCAGTAGCTTCTAGTATATTCAAAAAGTGTAGATACAGCACCACAGTTCTGTTCTGGGTCATTTGCGTCACCCCAAGAAGATGCTCCATACCTGTTAGCCCTTCATTGCCCATGTACCTTCCTCCCAGACCCTGGCAAAGCCACAAAGCTACTTTCTGTCCCTATGGATGCCCCCCCTCTAGACGTTTCTTATACACGGTATCCTACAATACATGGTCTTACTTCTTCACTCACTGTGGTGCTTTCCACATTCATCCACACCATCGCGTGTACTGGTACTTTATTCTTGTTTATGCTGAATGATATCCCATAGTAGGAATAGACCACATTCTCTGTATCCATTCATCTGAACACTCGTGGGTCATTACCACTTTTTTCTACGATGAGTAATACCGCTACAATCATGCACGCCCAAGGTTTTGAGTGAGTACTTTCATTTCCTTGGCATAGAATTGCTTGCTCCTGGGGTAATTTGGTGTAATGCTGATTCTGAGCTCTTGTAGTCTTAAAATGAGCAGTGGATGAAGGAAAGGTGTGGAGAATATTTGGGAATCATGAACTCGTATTTAAAAAATGGATTATTTTTCAGGGGTGCCTGGCTGGCTCAGTTGGTAGAGTACGTGACTGTTGATCTCAGGGTTGTGAGTTTGAGCCCCGTGTTGGGTATAGAGATTACTTAAAAATAAAATCTTTAAAACAAAATAAAGATAAAAAATGGATTATTTTTACAGATGATCATTTAATATTTTCTAGAAATATTTACTTTTTATTATCCATAGTGCCTGGGGCCTAAAACTTAAAGAAATTATCAGACATGAATATAACATAGGTTTTCTTCTCGTACATTTTAGGTCTAATTTCTTGAATTAACAAACTCAATCGTTAGTGTCATTGGTACCCAATACATAGCCAATAACGTTGCAGAAATATGGATGCAATCCTGAGAGATCATATAGTCAACCATGCACCTGCTGAGGTATTACATTAGTATGCCCCCCTTTCTCACTCAAGAAATTCTGTGAACTCCCACTATGTATGTACTCAACACTTTCTATATGTATTTATGTGTGAACGTATTCAGATGAACATCCCTAGGTGTTTCTGTTTGAGTATTTTGATTAAGTAATGCTTAATTTGTTTTATAAAAGTGACAGATTGGTAATTAAACTCATACGTCCGTAAGATGCACCAGTGACCCCTCTAAACACCAACCATTGTATGCATCATTCAATGTAATTAATCGGGCACCACAATTATGAACTCTCATAATGGGCTTGGAGGGAAGTTGGCCTCATCTTAAATGCATGCACATTATCTACTCATTTCCACTTGGTACTTCAATTCCAAATCTCCACATGTTCAAAACAAAACAAGTTTCCACTTTATCTTTTCATTTTGGCATATACCTTTTCTCTCTCTCTCTCTCCGCTATCAAGTGACTTCTTATCCCATCACTCAAACACCAGGCTACTAAGGTGGTTTAATAAATATAATTTCCTTCATTAGAAATTATGTCATCTATGCCAGGATTGACCTTGGTCCTTTCATTTTGAATATATTTAATTAAAAAATGATTGTTGTAGCTAATGTATATATTTGATTAACCACTGCTTTTCTGTCCTCCTGTCTCTCTAATGAGGTATGTCTTTTAGGGTGTCGACAAATGTTCTGCACTTTCTCATTAAAAACGTACGCCCGGATTATAAATCAAGGCTTACCAAATGAGCTGCATTAAACTGACTATAGAAGTACAGTCCTCGGGGGATCAGTTATGATACAATATGGATGATCTGGCTCAATAACTGGTCATGATTTACAGAATATCCACCGGAAATCAAAAGTGGCATGTGTGGTGATAATTAAATCTTTGGAAGTTTTTAATAAATTCTTAATTCTCCTTTGGAGAATGTTTTAAATACAGTTGTCCATTTCACCATGAGTTCATCAGCATGCTTGCTTTCTTAAACTTGTATCCGGAAAAGACGTGGAAAGCAGACGTCCCCCAAACAGATTTTGGAACAGAAACATAACAACTAGAGCAGGTTTTAGGGATGCCTGGGTGGCTCAGTTGGTTAAGTGTCTGCCCTTTGGCTCAAGTCATGATCCCAGGGTCCTGGGATGAAGCCCCACACTGGGCTTCTTGCTCAGTGGGGAGTCTGCTTCTCTTCCCTCTACACCTACCCCCCACTCATGGTTGCTCTCTCCCTCTCAAATAAATAAATAAAATCTTTAAAAAAAAAAAAAGAACTAGTGCAGGTTTTAGATGAATCGAGAGTAAAATCTTGTCTTTACAATCCTTTAAGGATTGTAAAATCCTTAAATGGATTTGAGAAAGGATTCATATATAGTTCATTCCTTTTGAACATTCATGTTTCCCCTACTAAATCTTGGAGAAATGAGTTTAATGTCAAAATGGCATTGACCATTTACTTTTGTTTTTATACCTTTCTGTACTGTTGTCCATTCTCCACCCTACATTTTAAAAATTTTATTCTTAACTTACCTCCACACCCAGCATGGAGCTTGAACTCATTACCCCCAAGATCAAGAGCTGCATGCTCTACCGAATGAGCCAGCCAGGTGCCCCATGCCCTGAATGTTTCAATCATGCTTTATTGGCTGCTTAATATGTATCACGACTCAGTGCCACTAGGAAGATACCCAGCGGCCCAAATCAGAAATTAAAATCCCCTTGGTTTCTATTCTGTCAAAGGAGTGGTGCACATGGACACAGATGCCATGAATCAGAACATTCTCTCCTGATTCCCCCCACTAGACAATGGGCACTCCTGTCTGCTTGGAGGGTTACTATAACTTTACTGGGTCAAACCGTGTCCCCCTAAGTCCACGTCCATCCAGAATATCCAAATGGAACCTTATTTGGAATTGGGGCTTTGCAGATAGAATTAAAGATCTTAAGATGAGATTGTTCTGAATTTTTTGTGGGCCCTGAATCCAATGACTGGTGTTCTTATAGGGAACAGGAGAGACACAGACACAGAGGAGAAGCCACATGAAGACTGAGGAGGACATGGGAGGGATGCAGCCACAAGCCCAGGGATGCCTGGACTCCCAGAAACTGGAAGAGCCCAGGAGTATTTCATCAAAAGTCAACACAATGGAAGATATCAAAATGAAAGTTCTTAAAATGCTACCCTTGAAACTAATAATACCGTATATGTTCCCTAAATTGCATTTAAATAAAAATTAAAAAAAAATAAAGAGGAGAGAATGTAGTAAAAAAAAAAATGCACAGCATGATTGGGAAGCATAGGGGCTCGTTAAGATCAAAAACCCTCTGATACTGATGGGGATATTCCAACGTCCAGCGAAGGCTGCTTTATGTGACACTGGAAGACATTCAGCTCTGTGTGGTACGGCTTTTGCCCATGCCCAGGCTTTATCCTCCTTATTGTTTGAATACCAGCTGGGACAGATAGGCATTAGAATACTAACCTGCAGACTTCGTCTGCAATCCAGAGATTTCCTTGCAAGTTCGACTGCTAAACCCTCCACCTTTGATGGCGAAGAATACCTCTCACCACGGTATGAACTAAGCTATCATAACGGATAGCTCATTAGTCCCAGCTGTTTCCAGGAGTGGTCGTTCTTACCCTGCATTAAAAGATTCAGAAAAACCCATGATGCTTTCCTAGGGAACTGCTCATTATTCAGTCACCTGCCATGAAGCAAGACTGTCATCTAGACAACCAGACACGCATAAAGGAGAAAGCCAGGCGTCTTTCTGTCAAACCACTAAACTTTGTCCAGTCTGTGCTTTTAAAGTATTAGACCCATGCACGTTACATTAAGCCAGGAATCTCCAAGGCTGAATGCCACTTCTTCTTTTCACCATTCAGTCATGATTATCAACAACCCAAAAATGTACCTGCTCTTAATATGCTATTTGCAGACAGACACTCGGTGCCAGAAATAACCATGATGTGAAATCAGAGCTCATGCCTTATTCATTGGGTCTGGTTTATATTATTTCTGGCACTCACAGCAAAACGAGTAGCACTGCTCCTTTGGAGAGTAATTCGAGACTCTTAGAACACAACAGTACCTGGTAGAACAGTGTCGACCAGACGTACGCAGACAAATTAGAATCCGGGGCAGTTGTCAACCAAGCAGATGGACTCACTCTGCAAGGTTGAGATGAGGAGGGGGCAGCACGCTTTTTGCTCTTTCTCAACGATCTCCAGTGAGAGAGCCAAGTATATGATGATGTTGTCAAACAAAGCCCTGAACTTACCCCTGTAACAACTTCACCTTGACAATAATCCAGAAGACGGCGTGAAGGCACTAAGTGCCATCTAGGAATGCGGCAGAAAGGAAAGTGAGGTGGGCTCAGCATTTGCAGAGCAGATCTCAAAGGCCACATGGTGTAACCACGGCCCTCACCGGCGCTCAGTTTAGGATTGAGCCCAGATGGGTTGGGAGTAAGGAAATCGACATTCCTTTGTTGACTGCTTCCTATCAGAATGGCAACATGGGATGAGTCCTGCATGCTCCGGCTGTCAGACTTGGTGTCCCAGCCAGGTGCCTCATGCATTAGAACACCTGGACCACCTTCTTTTCATGGAAATCCCATCCCTTGTGGCTTCTTAGCTACTCTTCTTCTTTGAATCATTTTGTTTCATCTCAGAGTTCTTTTGTGTCTCCTTTCCGTGTTCTCGATTTCCTTCTGGAATACTCTCCGTGATTTCCCTGCTGACGGCTCAAATGTATGATCCTTTTTATATAATACCCTCCCTTGGGCACTCATGACTTCAGTAAGGCCTGTGAACATCACCCTGCCCCCTGCACAGTCATTTACACCGTCTTCCACTTGTGAAACTTTCTACTCTTCTTATCCTAGTATCTGTGTTTTAAGGAAAAGGAAAAATTGTTGACCTCATACCATGTTTGGAACTAGGGGCTTTGTTGACCTCATACCATGTGTCAGACATGAGTACGGATGCTTCCCAACCAATTCCTTGCTTAATCCTATGAAGTACTTCTCATACCAGAATCCTCCTCACCTCAAAAACAGGGGAAGTAGGTCTCAGAAAGATGAACTCACATGACTAAAAGTTGGCAGACCAGCATTTCAACCTCACTGTGATGCTGTTACTCATTCCACCTCCCAAGTTACCTCTGAAATTTGTGCTAATGATGTCCCCTTAGTGCCCAAACAGCATCTTATTTATTGCTGGATTCCTAAAACTTATCAGTGCCTTGGACTTCCCCAGGTGGAGATGTAAAATGAGAAATATAATCTTCCTGCCTGTTGCATTCTCTATGAGTGAAGGACCTTATCGGTGTTCCCATTTAAATAATAATGTAGACAATTGAGAAAAAGTAGAGTCATTGGTTCATGAAAGACCAATTCCCAAGCATAAAAATCTGAACCACGACGTGGATATTTCCACCCTATCTACAACTGTAAAACCAGATTTTACTCCTGGTTTCCATTGTGTCTATCTTCTTTTCTTTGAGAGGAGGGCCAGAACCCAGAAAATGTTGTGAATCTGAAGACAAAAAAGAAGGGAAATGTTGCGGAGTCAACATTCAAATCCAGACACTAATTAATAAGTATGCCTCGGCTTAATCAAGGCATTTCCACATGGGAGCACTTTTAATGTTTATTATACACTAATTAAAATGGTTTTCATTTCCAACAAGTTCTGAGCCATGTGCTAATCACCTTGTCTGGATAAACTTGACAGGTGAGGAGATTTTGTTTTTCATTTACACTTTGGGGCATACTGAATTTTACTTGAATTGGCATTTGAAGCACGTTTTGCAGCAAAACAAATAAAAGTATTTCATTGAATAACTTGAGTGCTTATGTTGGAATGAGATTTTTTTTTTCACTTTACCAAGTGTCTTCTCATACATTCATTCATTTTGTCATGGATATGTGAGCATGTGTGTGCACTATTTACACAATGCTTATTGTTCCCTTTGCTCTTTTAATGGATCCAGATGAGAAACCATTATGCAATACCAAATTTATTTGGAAAAGCAATAAGTCCATATATAAATCTTTACCTGCTCAGATTCCCCAATAGCTAGGCATGCCCATCTGAACCTCATCCCAGCCAACAAAGCGTGAGTGGCAGATGCTGGGCATAGCTTCCAGAAATCATCGCGAGAGACACAGGGCTTGCTTGGCTCAGCTGATCTGCTACACAGTTCTTTTTTTTTTTTTTTTTTGAGAGAGAGAGAGAGAGCATGCAAATGGGGGGGGGACAGGGCAGAAGGAGAGGGAGAGACAATCATAAGCAGGCTCCATGCTCAGCACAGAGCCCAACACGGGGCTCGATCTTATGACCCTGAGATCATGACCTGAGCCGAAATCAAGGCATCCCTACACAGTTGTCATTAAAACCATTTCTAGAACTGGAATTACTATATCAAGATGCATGCACTTCGGGTGCCTGGGTGGCTCAGTCGTTAAGCATCTGCCTTTGGCTCGGGTCATGATCCTGTGGTCCTGGGATTGAGCCCCACATTGGGCTCCCTGCTTGGCAGGAAGCCTGCTTCTCCCTCTCCCACTCCCCCTGCTTGTGTTCCCTCTCCCACTGTGTTTCTTTCTGTCAAATAAATAGATAAAATCTTTTAAAAAAATGCATGCACATTTTTAATTGTGATGGGTCTCTCAGCAATGCTTTTGATGATGTCACGATTTACATTGTCACCAGTTATGTAGAGTATTTCTCCATCTATTCATCAATTTGGTGTTTTTCTGTTGGGCTTTTCTTGTTATTAATTTATATATGTATATCCTAAGTACACTTTATATGTATTTTGTATACTAAAATCATTTTTACTTATTCTTTTATCTTTTGATTTTGTTTATGGCATTTTTCCATGCAGTGCATAAAATGTAGTCTAATATACCTATCTTTTTAAAATAACTCAGTTCCATGCTATAAAAACACTTATCATTTGAGGTGCCTGGGTAGATCAGTTGGTTAAGCATCTGCCTTCAGTTCAGGTTGTGACCTCGGGCTCCTGGGATAGAGCCCTGCTCAGTGGGGAGTCCGCTTCTCCCTCTCCCTCTGCCCCTCCCCCTTGTGCCCATGCTCTCTCTCTCTCTCATACATAAATATAATCTTAAAAAAAAAGCACTTATCACTCTGAGATTATTTAACCAAAAATTTCCCAACCTTTTTTCTGGTCCTGTATTATTTTCCTTTTTCCTTTGAAATATATGATCTAGGGATACCTGGGTGGCTCAGTCGGTTAAGTGGCTGCCTTCAGCTCAGGTCATGATCCCAGGGTCCTGGGATCGAGCCCCACATTGGGCTCCCTGCTCAGTGGGGAGCCTGCTTCTCCCTCTGCCTGCCGTTCTCCCTGCTTGTGCTCTGTTTCTCTCTCTGACAAATAAATAAAAAATCTGAAAAAAAAACATATGATCTATTGGATTTACCTATTGATTGACAGATATAGAGAGAACATTGGTAGGAATCATTTCTTTTTCCTAAGTGGTTACTCGTTTGCCATTATACATATCCAAATGTTCAGGAGTCCATCATGTACTAACTTGTTTTATACTTCGGCATGAATTTCTAGATGCTCTATTTTATGTGAAATATCCACCAAACTGTGCATGGAACAGAAACCAACTTGTTAATTAATTTGCCTTGATAGCATCAAATTTTGTTTCCTTTTAAAGGATTATGGTGCACCAAAAATTACATTTGAGAAAATTTTGGAAAGACAGTGATATAAAAGAATCTTAGAAAATGCAGAGCTAATAGATAATTGCCAATGACATTTTAATTGTATTTATTTCCTGCACAATTTCAGGTGCACGAAACTGTTGCCATATGTGTGTAATACATTTGAATATTTTTCCCCCACATTAGTCTAATGGTCTTGAGATAATGGCTTCTGGATCACATGGCTAATACTATTAATGTACAATTTATGTCAAATAGCCTTTTTTTAGGTTTTTCACATCGTTATTTACAAATAATATTGTCACACAAGTTTTGTGACATATCGATCTGCTACAGGCTACAACTAAATATATTAGTTGAGTAAAACTTTTATTTTACTCTGTTCGTGAGGACTCTTATTTCATCAAAGGTATGTCTTCATTAAGACTTTCAGTGTATTGGGGCTCCTGGGTGGCTCAGTCGGTTAAGCATCTGCCTTTGGCTCAGGTCAAATCTGCCTTCGGCTCAGGTAAAACAAACAAACAAACAAACAAATAAATAAATAAATAAATAAATCTTTTAAAAAAAAGATTTTTCAGAGTTTTGGCTCAGCAACATCTGACTTGGCTCTTTTGGTGAGGGCAGTCCTTCTATCTTGAGTTTAATGTTACCCGACATCAATGGTTGATAAAAGTTCATACTTATCTTTGAATGAATTTAACGCTGACTTCCAATCATCCCCAATTTAACTGAGTACCTAAAATGGCTTTATTCATAAATGTTGCTATCATTTAAATTTATAATAAATTTGGAACCGATCTACTTTTTGTACCGAATGAATATTTTGCATATTTCAATCATTCAGAAATCATGTGTATGTACTGTTGAATTCCTCTCTCCCTCCCTTCCTTTTTTTTTTTTTTTTCTGGAAGTGCAAGAAGATAATTTTTCTTTACTGGCTTGCTCTGCAATACATGTTATCATCCATTCACTTTCTCTGCAGCAAAGTTTTGCTCTGAATATAGTTAAAGTTATGACAAGCTGCCTGCTGAAGGCAAAATGAGGACACGTAGATTTTAATCCCGACTTTCTTGCACTTTGTACTGTTAACCTCTGGGTACTTGATTTCCCATCTATTAGGCACATTTACTCATCTGCAATAACAGGAATCAGTTATGACCACTCTCCTTTTGTGAGTTCCCAGGTACACGTTGTAACCCGAGACCGGCAATCTTTAGTGGCTGTAGGAATGCAACGTTTAATGGGCATCTGGTTGGAAATTTTATCCTTGCTATGTTACTTCTGTCTCAGAGTTCTTAAATCAGCAGACAGCGTTTCTCAAGAATGCTATTTATCCATTGCCGAGAGCTGCAAGCTGTTCCTGGTTGCCATGGCATCTTTACTTTGGCTCAACTACAAGGAGGTTGACCTTCAAGAGCTGTCCACTCTCATGAAGAATCCTAGCATGAGGGAAAGCAAAACCCTTCCCTCCTTTAGCCTACAAGATATGAGAGCTCTTTTTTGCATTGATTTGAAAGGAAAGAATAAAATTAAGTTTGAATACATTCAGTAGACTTGCAGATATGCCTTTTGACCTTCACGCTTGCTTGCCGATCCTTATTTGACAACTCCCAGCATAGAGCTCGGAATGATTTCTTACGCCCTTGACTGAATCTTAAGTAGCGCAGCTGTCTCTGTCACTATGCCCTTATTAATCTCCAGCATCGAATTTGTCTTTTTCATGTTGATTCAACAAGTATATATGGTGTACCCACCCCTGCAACACATGCCTCTGGGTGCCAAATTTCCTGAGGAACAAAACAAATATATGTAATGTCCAGGACATTGCCTTCTTCTTCTTTTTTTCCTTCTGGTTTTCTTCGCCTCTCTTTTTATTTATCTTCCCTTACTTGGACATTTCACCAAGGATTGGGTCTTTAAATGGTGTTTGTGTGCTACCTTCTCCCCCGTTTACTTTTCTTGATTAGTATACTCTCCTCGTCAACTCCCAGCTGTAAGCCCAACTGTGTCCTCCATGTCTCCATTTTCTTTTTTTTTTTTAAGATTTTATTTCTTTATTTGAGCGAGAGAGAATGAGAGATAGAGAGCATGAGAGGGGAGAGGGTCAGAGGGAGAAGCAGACTCCCCGCTGAGCAGGGAGCCAGATGCGGGACTCGATCCCGGGACTCCAGGACCATGACCTGAGCCGAAGGCAGTCGCTTAACCGACTGAGCCACCCAGGCGCCCTCCATGTCTCCATTTTCTTGCCCAGTGGACATCCTACACTCAACTCTGTCACTTTTTCACCTCTTCTGTCTCCATGTTTCTGATGCTTCTTTGTTCTTTCATTTCAGATGCTCAGCCAAGATCCTCAGGGTCCTTGTTCACTTCTCATTTTCTTTTGCACACTACATGCAGTTATTCACCCCTAAAGGCATATCCAGGATGGACGCCCTCTTGCTTGACTTTGGTAGAACCATCCACCTGTTCCTACTTGTTTCGTGTGACAACCTAACTGGCCTCTCTCTTTTCACTCTTACCTCTTTTTATTCCCAACACTGTGGCTGGTGTTCCTCTTGGGAAAACACAGGACCTCTCTGTCCCTCCTCTCAGAATGTTGTAGGGCTTCACTTCTCATTTAGAGTAACAGCCAACGTCCTCCAAGTGACCACAGCTCTGATGCCCCTTCTGTGTATGAACCCCGCTTCCATTTGGAAGTGATTCTTCTGAGTACCCAGTTCTACTTGGTCAGCTGCACAGAGATCCATGCTGTTGCACCAATATGCCTGGACGAATTGCACCTCAGGGCTTTGTCCTAACTAATCCTTTTCCCAGAAATACCAGCTCTCTCAAATAGAGCAGTATTCAGCTTTCTCACTGCTTCCAAAGCCGGCTCAAAACCCTCCACCTTTGAGACACCTGCTCTGATCATCCAATTTTAAAATCTGACACCTCCTCACCTCTGTGTTTCTGATCACTCATAGCCTGCTCTGTCTTCTTTATTTTTCCCTAGCTCTTTCCTCCTCTGAAAATACTAGGTCATGTATTTACTATAGTTAGTCTACTAACTCGAAAGCAATTTCCATAAATGCAGGGGTCTTTGTCATTTTCCTCCCCTGTGATGCATCCCTAACAGCTAAACAAATGTCTGAAATTTACACATAGTTCCTTAAATGTTATTGAGTTAGTGAAAGATTTAATTGAAGAGCATTTAATTTAGGCAAACTGCCAGGACAGATAATGATAAAGTCCTTCCCTGCTATGGTAGTGTTAGGAGTCCAGAGACCAGCAAGTTAAAGCAAACGCTGTTTACTCAGGAACAGATAAACTTACATATTCTTATAAAAATTAACTTTAAAAATATAAAAGATATATCCGCTAAAAAGCAAAGACCCACTCTTTACTCAGTAACAGCTAAGTTAAATTAACTTTGAAAATCTTAAACAGATTTAGTACATTTTTGTATAAACAGAAAATCTAGTCTGAGGTAATAATTGTGATTTTAGAGTGGGCACCTACATCAGAAATACATTTCAAGAAAATCTTTTCACTTTCTTTATACACTTGGAGGACCGCTTTTGTCAGTCATACATGGTTTCAATATTTATTCCCACTACAAAACAGCTTGTCTTTTCATTTAATACTGTCCTTTGGTGAACAGATGGTCTTTACTGTAAGGTAGTCTTCTATAATCAATATTTTTATTTATGTTTGCTATATCCCCATTTTGAATAACAAATTATATTCACATATGTGCTAATTGTAAAAGATATGCCTTGAGCAAAACTATGCAGAAAATTTATAATATGTATATGTGTACTAGACTTATAGATATCTTAGATTTATATTACATATATTATATATATCCTAATATGCCAAATATGATAAATATGCCAAAAAGAAAATTGGTGTAACATTAAAATATGAAAAAATGAATAGAAGGTGAAAAGAATTCATACAGATAAAGAGGACTATTTCTGGTGGTTCATGGAAAACTTGGGAATAGGTGAAAAAGTTATAGTTTTAAAGCTCAAGTACTTATAAGAAGAAATTAAAAATTCACAGTAATACCCATATACCAATAGGTCAAAGACTAAGGACATAGTGAAATTAGTAAGTGTAATAAATAAATAAACATGATACAGGGGCGCCTGGGTGGCTGTGTCGGGTAAGCACCTGCCTTGGGCTCAGGTCATGATCCCAGGGTCCTGGGATCCAGTCCTGCATCGGGCTCCCTGCTCAACGGGGAGTCTGCAACTCCCTCTCTCTCTGCCCCTCCCTCCATCCATGCTCTCTTTCTCTCTGTCTTCCTCAAATAAATAAAGTCTTTAAAAAATAAAAACTGCTTAAAGATAAATAAATAAGCATGATGCAAGGAGAATTTTTGTTCTGAACATACATGTATGACATCGACAGACCATGTTCTAGCTTACAGGGCCTTTTAACATATCCATACCATGCGTATCAGGTTTACTAAACCTAATGTACTAAAATAGTAATTGAAAAACCCAGTCTACCTGAACACTATCTTATTTGGATTCTAAAACTACACTTTTAAATGCTCAGTAATTTAAGGTGGAAATCAAAAGAGAGGACATCAAAAGTACTCTAAGTCAAAGGATGTGAGATACATATCAAAATGTATTTTTAGACCCAAAAGAGATTTTCTAAATGAACTCAACAACACATGAAGCTAAGAAAAAAAAAAAAACAACAATAAAATAAATGCAATGCATAAGAAATGATGGAGAGAATAAAATGTCTTCTTCACATTAACACCATCAGCAGATGAAAGATAAAGTGGATGGTAGGTACAATGGAATATTATTCAGCCTCAAAAAGAAGGAAGTCCTGCAACATAAGACAACATGGATGAACCTATAGATAAGTGTACTGTATTTAAACCCTGCTCAGATGGTAGACTTCATATTAAATGTTCTTATCAAAATAAAAAAATTAAAAAAGAAAAGTTATTTTTATTTCACTAGGTGTCCTAAAACAGTTGCATTTTAAAGAGTAATCATCCTATATTTTTAAAGACTTGATAGAAAATGTAGATTTGAAGTAAAATTATATTCCCCCAAGAAAAAAGATGAACTCAAAATGTATCATCAACTTAAATGTAAAACATAAAACTATGCATTTTTTGGAAAAAAAAATAGGAGAAAATCTTTAGGATCTAGAGCAAAAATGATGCCAAAAGCACCAACAAAAGAAGCAACTCATACCTGAAACTAGTAGAAGATAGTGTCTCGATTTTACTTCATAATTTTTTTAAAAAACAATTCGTGAATTGGATTTCTTCAGCATTAAAACCTTGCTCTGCAGAAGTTGTTAGCCCAGCCTATCTGCATGATGAGGTATCTATCTACATGACTCTTGAAGCAAATGGTGGCATTTGAAAGGGAGTTACATTAGATAAAAATAGAGAATACTGAGGCAAATAGTAAAGTATAATTTATGCGCTCAGATGAAAGACAAAATGGAATTATTTAAAATCCTCAAGTAAAAGGGTGCCTGGTTGGCTCAGCTGGTTAAGCATCCGACTCTGGATTTCAGCTCAGGTCATGATCTCAGGGTTGCGAGACTGAGCCCTGTGCTGGGCTCTATCTGAGCATGGAGCCTGCTTAAGATTCCCTCTCTCCCTCTCCCTCTGCCCCTCCCCTCCCAAATAAGCAAATAAAATAAAATCCTCAAGCGAAAGCAGAGAGGGCTGAAAAATAAGGGGGGAAAAATGAAAGTGCCGTAAATAAAGGGAATAAAAACAGAACAAATACAAAAAAATAGAATAGTTATGAATACGTTAGCTATTAATCCAACTATATCAATAATTAATCATTAATGTTGAATAGAGACATTAAAAGATTGTAACAGTGTATTTAATTTTTTAAGGACACATATATATGTGTGTGGTCTAAAGGAAGCCCATTTTAAATATAAAATCTTAGATAGGCTAAAATAAAGGGATGGAGAAAGATAGGCCTTGCTAGCACTAATCAAAATAAATGTGGAGTAGATATATTAATTTCAGACATATCAGACTTCACAAGGAAAATTATCAACAATAAAAATGGGCAATATATAATGTTAAAGGGGACAATTCCTCATGAAGACACATCAGGCGTAGATTTGTATCTGCCAAACACTAGACTATAAAAATACCTGAGGTAAAAACTTATAGAACTTATAAAAACTCATGGAAATAAGAAAATCCATTCTATGGTTATAGACTCCAACTTACCTTCATCAGTAACCCATAAATCCAGGAGACCCAACATCCATGAGTCCACAGTTGAAGTGTCACGGTCAGTCAACTTGACCTAATTGGTATTTACAGAATACTCCAACAGCAGCAGAAGACATATTTGTCTCAAGTTCATATGGAATATGTGCCAAGATGGAACACATTTTGGATGATGAAACACAACTTATCAAATTTGAAAGAACAGAAATCATATGAAATATGTTCCCATCCCACAGTGGAACTGAATTACAAATCAGTAAGAAGTAGATGAAGGATCCCCAAATAATTGGAAATTAAACCACACACTCCTGGACAACATATGCGGGGGAGGGGGGCAGGGGGCGGCGGGAACCAGCTTATTGAAACAAGTGGAGTGTAGAAAAAGCAGTACTTCAAGGGAATTTTAAAACATTGAATGCATAATGTATTTGAAAAGAAAAAAAAATGCAAAATCTATAACCTAAGTGTTGGCCTTAGGAAAGTATAGAAAGGAGATGAATTTAAATCTAAAGCAAATCAAAGAAAAATAAGAATATAAATTAGAGCAGAGATCAATAAATTAAAAAACAGGAAACCCATGGAGAAAAATCAACAAAGCAAAAAAACAGGGTATCTGAAAAGATCAACAAAATCGATAAACCCCAAGGCAAGCAAACTTAGCAAAGAAGAGAGAAGACACAATTTAGTAATACCACATATGGAAAAAAGCCATCACTAATGATCCCATAGACATGAAAGTATAACAAAGGAATATTATGAGTAAATCTCAGCCCTCAAGTTTGACAATTTAGATAAAAGGACCAATTCTCTGAAAGACACAAACAGTACTGAAACTCATACAAGGAGAAACATGTAATTTGAACAGGCCTATTTACATTAAAGAATTTGAATCAATAATTAATGACCCTCCTAAAAATGCATGAGGCCACACCATTTCACTAGAGAATTCTAGCAAACCTTTAAGGGATAAAAATGTATCAGCTTTCAGGGTCTGCCAAGCAAAGTACCACAGGACGGATGGCGTAAACACAGATATTTATTTTCTCCCAGTTCTAGAGGCTGGGAGTCTGAGATCCAGACGTCGGCAAGTCTGGGTTCTCCTGAGGACTCTCTCCTTGGCATGTAGATGCCGTGTTCTCCCTGTGTCCCCATGCAATTGTCCGTCTGTCCATGTCTGTGTCCTCATCTAGTCCTAAAGGGATATCAGTCCTGTAGGTTGAAGGACCACCTCAGTGGCCTCATTTTAACTCAATCACATAAAAGTCCTTACCCCCAAATATAGTCACAAATAGGTATTGGGCATTGGGAGTTCAACCAATTCAGCACAAAACAAACAATGCCAATTTTCTAAATCTCTTCCACAAAAAAGAAAACACTTCTTTAAAATAAAAGATTTATTTATTTATTTTAGAGAGAGCACAAGTGGGATGAGGGGCAAGGGAAAGAATTTCAAGTAGACCCCACTGAGTGTGGATCCTGACACAGGGCTTGATCCCACAACCCTGAGATCATGACCCAAACCAAAATTGAGAGTCATGAATGTTCAACCAACTGATCCACCCAGGTACCCCAAAAGAAAACACTTCTTAACTCATTCTGTGAGGCCAGCATCACCCTGACACAAACACCAGATACAGACATGAGAACAGAGGAAAACCATGGGCCGGTGTCTCTCGCAGACATAGATACAAAAATCTTCAACCTAAATATTAACAAATAGATTGCTATAATATGTAAGAATAAACATACACAATGATAAAGCAAGATGTATACTGTCTGCAAGCCTGCCTCCACACTTGAAAATAAATATTCATAATCAACAGTGTTAAGTCACAGGATTGTATCAATTGTCCCAGAAAAATCGTTAGATAAAATCTAACTCACGATAGCAACGTGCAGCAAATGAAGAAAAGAGTGACATTTCCTTAACTTCATACAGAATATCTACAAACAGCCTTCTTTATGAGAAACTGGATACTCTCATACAGAAGGCAAAGCAAAGTATGTCCCCTCCCACCATTCCTATATAAACCCATACTGGAGGTCTGAGTTTATGCAATAAGACAAGAAAATAAAAGCTCAGTTTGGGAAGGAGAAATAAAACTGTCATTTTTTTCTTAAATAGATGACATGATTGTCTATGCAGAAAATGCCAAAGATCGATAACAACAAAAGCTTCTGGAACTAATAAGGGACTGCAACAAAGTCTCATGACAAAGATTATTGTATATAGCCAATTATTTTACTCTATACAAGCAATTGGAATTTGCAATTAAAAACAAAATCTCATTTAATGAGTACCATAAGAAGGCAATCAATTGTTGCAGGTGACCAAGGAGAAACCTAATCGTTCTTTAATTGGCTGTTTATATAGGGTTCTGTGTATAATAGCAAGATATTTTAGACAATCTCAATGTCTATTAGTAGGGAGATAGTTGTATAAACATGATTATTTATAATATACAACACAGATAACCATGGGTATCTATCTGTATGTACCATGTTACATCCCCAAGCTATATTATATAGTACATGTAATATTATCAGCAAAAGCACACAAGTTTGTGTGTGTGTGTGTATCAGTTGATGATAATAGCTACTTCTTAAGAGAAGGCTAGGATAAGGAAGCAACATTTCATGGGAGGTGATCCTTATTTGAATTTCAAAAAAAGAAAAGGCAAGGATAATTAAATAGTGTTTGTTTTATAAAGTTAAAATTGCAAACTAGTAAGAATACATTCCCGAGCAATTGAAACAATTATGAGAGCAGTGTCCTCTAGAACAAGGGACTCTGCAAGAAACATGATGATATTGGTTATGTAGAAACATTAAAATTACCACATTATTATAAGGACATCTATAACTTAGGGAGCACAGTGAAGGAGACTAAACCTACCGAATAATCAAGATTTTGGAAATCATATCTCATTTAACGTTGAGGTGATTTCCATGAGCCCACCAGCATTATCACCTTTGTTACAGATGGGGTAATTGAAGCTCAGAGAAATAGTCATGAGCAGGACTACAATCCACTAAAGATAGAGTCAGGACTGAACATGGTCAATGGACTTTAAAAGTTCATGCTCTTTGGCACTCAGATGTCCTCTTTTTATATTCATAAAGCAAGTAAAATTCATCCCAATGAGAGATATTATATAGAAATAAAATATTAGACTCAGCATCATTTGAGAAGATATCATTGTAAGATCCATTTCTACATTATGGAGCTATTCCTGCACTGTTAAATGACCCATAATAACAGTGATTTGTAGATCTTGTTATAAAACCTTCTAATAAAAATACCTATATAAGTATTCAATTCATTTCAACAAGAATTCATTCGCTTGTTTTACCAACGTAAGCAAGTTTAGGAGTGAAGTTCCATACCAAAGGGTTTTGGAGATCACAGCTGCCGTGTGTGAGGCTCACATGAGAGATGCAAATCCAAAATGGAGAGAGAGAAGGATGTCAGAAGGTGCAGACTATTTTGAGGACGTATGGGAAGCTGAGGGATCACACATAAAAAATAGAACTGGTGCTCTTTTCACTTTGGATCTATCTTTGGGAATATATGGAAAAATACGTATATACAGCCACCCTCAACAGAAGATGGTCATGACCTCTAACTTAAACTTTAAATCTAAGAAGTGGGGTTGAGTGCCCCATAAATCTATTGGTATTTGACTCTACCTATGTTTTGGATCACTTCTACTTGCTAGGGTGATGACATAACCATTTTACTTTAGTTTGCAGTATAGATCTTATGACTTCATTCCCCTTACATATAATTTACGCCATTTAAAGAAAACCTCCCCTGTTGTGTTTTTCATCCCTCTTTTTCCTCTCCTTCCTTCCTTCCTTCCTTCCTTCCTTCCTTCCTTCCTTCCCTCCCCCCTTCCTTCCTTCCTTCCTTCCTTCCTCCCCCCTTCCTTCCCTCCCCCTTCCTTCCCTTCCTTCCTCCTCCTCCTTCCTCCCTCCCTTCCTTCTCTCTGTGGGCCAAGAAATGTCACATGTTTCAGACACAAAATTCAATAAGAAGACAAAATTCAAGGGAATCCAGTCCATTGGGAGAAGCATGCATCTAAAACAGCGCAATCACCCTGTACGTCCAGAGCAGACTTACATACAGAGAAGGGATTAAGGAGAGTC
>NW_027397078.1:41447443-41470459 GCF_003265705.2 Callorhinus ursinus
GCATGTATGGGGCTCATGTTCTATATGAGGGCACAAGGACAGTCTTCCCACTGAGGCTCACAGGTACTGTCGGTCCCATGCTTCAGGAAAATCATGGGAATTTGGGAAGCAACCCAACCTTTAGCCGCCTCCTGCTTACCTACCTTGCCCACCACTGCTAGGCTTTCCACACATGATTCTGTTCACAGACTTCTCCATCAATCAGTACACTCCTATTTTTTGACTTGTCATTCTCTCCTGCTCCACCACTCAGCTCAAACACCTCTACTTTCAAAAATCATAGTTGTGGAGCACCTGGGTGACTCAGTAGGTTAAGTGTCTGCCTTCAGCTTAGGTCATGATCCCACGGTCCTGGGATCAAACCCCACGTTGGGCTCTCTGCTCAGTGGAGAGTCTGCTTCTCCCTCTCCCTCTGCCTACCCCCCACTCATGCTCCCTCTCTCTCAAATAAATAAAAACAAAATCTTTGAAAAAAAAGTCATAATTGCTAATTTTACTAAGGATTTAGTATGTGCCAGATGTTAGGTTCATCCCCCTTTGCTATCAATGCATTCCATTTACAACCTCCTAGAAATGATTGCATCACGTCAAAAACACAGATTTAATTATTAGTGCATGCATATATGGTGTACCCATGCCCAGATTCATGTTCATGAAGTCAAAACAAAACAAGAACACAAATCATAACCTCAGTTTAAATTAGTGGTATAGCACATCCTGCCTGACTGATTCGAGAAATACCTTCCACAGCCGCAAAATATACACATCCTGGATTTAAAAAAAAAAAGAAGAAGTCTAAACCATCACTGTTCTCAAAAGCAGGAAAGGGAGGGGCGCCTGGGTGGCTCAGTCGGTTAAGCATCTGCCTTTGGCTCAGGTCATGATCCCAGGGTCCTGGGATTGAGTCCTACATCAGGCCCCCTGCTCAGCGAGGGGTCTGCTTCTCCCTCTCCCTCTGACTGCTACTCACTCTCTTTCTGTCAAATAAATAAATAAAATTTGAAATAAAAAAAAAGCAAGGGGATTCCAAATGCCAACAGGGAAGAAAGGCAAACTATAACACCATCCAGACTGTCATGGGGAACTGAAACTTCTTTGTGCAAAAAGTCAATCACTTAGGAAGAAATAAAAGTGTACATAATTTCTGTCAATGCTACATTATAGAACACGGTAGGTATCTTGAAAGATTTTCATAGAAATAAATGTCAACCTAGAATTCAATGCCAAATTAAAATATTCAAGATCGGGGACCCAATGCAATGTTTGCAGATAAGCCCTTGAGCTTGTTACTTGTTACTATGTTACTTATGACTGCAGCAAAAAGAATTTCCAGAGAATAGGGGCACCTGGGTGGCTCAGTGGGTTAAGTGTCTCCCTTCGGTTCAGGTCATGGTCCCAGGGTTCTGGGATCGAGCCCCACGTCGGGCTCTCTGCTCCACAGGAAGCCTGCTTCTCCCTCTCCCACTCCCCCCTGCTTGTGTTCCCTCTCTCACTCTGTCTCTCTCTGTCAAATAAATAAACAAAAATCTTTTAAAAATAAATAAATAAATAAAAGAATTTCCAGAGAATCTTCATCAAGAATATGACAACCGGGTCTAGAAGTAAAATACGGCATCATGTAATAAGCAATGTGAGTCACAAAGCAGCAACTCCAGTACTCAAAATAACTTTAATTTCATGGAAGACACAAAGCAGTTGTGTTTAACTTACTAGGAGATAATACGTGGAACGTGAGTGCTGAAATAGCATTTAACGTATTTGAGGCCTTTTTCAGGAGGAAGTTGGAGATCCTGATTAGCCCTCTATGTTTTATACGCACACATTGAAATTGTAGGATTCGGCACTGAAGAATGCAAAATGAGCATAAAATTACAAGCCGATGGAGGGGAAAGTAACAAAAATTTTGTCAGTCCGAGAGGCAGCCACAAAACAGAGGTAAAAAAAAGAAAATGTGATAGAAGAACATACACATCACATCATATAAAAATGACAAAATTAACAGTAGACCTAAAAATGATAAAACATGGAAGAAATAGATTAATCTCAGCAACTGAAATGAATAAAGTAAATACATATGGGTTGGTGTGCGAACAAGATGCATGCAGAGTGACAAGTTCCCGTGAGTGTGTAAATCAAGAACAATACTATCTAGCAATCACATGATGCCTATGAGCAGTCACATGGACTCCCGTGGGTGTGAATCATGCCCAACAGATGCACGAAAATGTTTGTCTAGTGACGCGGGGGGTCAGATTTTGTCAGAAGGATAATGGATAGTTCATGGAATGATTTTTTCAAGTTTTTGTTTAGATTTGTTTATTTTAGAGAGAGAGTATGAGCAGGGTAGAAGTACTGGGGGGAGGGAGAATCTGAAGCAGACTCCATGCTGAACCCAACATGGGGCTCGTTCCCAGGACCGTGAGATCATGACCTGAGCCAAAACCAGGAGTCAGATTGCTTAGCTGACTGAGCCACCCAGGTGCCCCTAGAACGATTTCTAATATAAAAATTTCAAGGGAAGGGGCGCCTGGGTGGCTCAGTCGGTTAAGCGTCTGCCTTCGGCTCAGGTCATGATCCCAGGGTCCTGGGATCGAGCCCCGCTTCTGGCTCCCTGCTCCGCGGGAAGCCTGCTTCTCCCTCTCCCGCTCCCCCTGCTTGTGTTCCCTCTCTCGCTGTGTCTCTCTCTGTCAAAATAAATAAATAAAATCTTAAAAAAAATTTTTCAAGGGAAAATTTAATGCATAAATCTATTCATGGTAGATGGATGCTACCCGCATTGCATTATCTTTGTTCTATTTTCTGTAATTTTAACTATTTTTAAAAACAAAAACTTTACATTCCATAAGCATGTGAAACTATCCCAGTGGATGAGAAGGACATGATGTTTTGAAACCTTAGGAATTCAAATAAGCTGTACTCTCAGGAAAGATTCAAAATAGGGTCACAGCCCAACACAAATATTTGGAAGACCACAATTTGAGCTGAAACCTCTCTCATTTCCGAGTTGGCCTGTGGAAGTCCGGGAAAGATCCTGGGGTTTCAGGAAGACTTTTACTATGAACAAATGTTGTATTTTTTTTAGTATTTTCTTTAGTGTTACGGTATAACTAATAGCCAATAAAGTGCACACATCTTAAGGGGATAGGGTGATGAATCAGATTTACTAATTGCACAGATGGACAGTTAACGTGGGGCACTATTTTTGGAAATTGCAGAGACTTCTTTTTTCACATTTGCGTGAATCAGATTACACAACATATGCATATATAAAATGTGTTCCAGCTCTTAATCTTGAATTTGAATCCTCTTAGAGCCACTGAAAGGTGTCTTTCAGTGATGTTTAAAAATTTTGTAATTCCTCTTAAGCCACCTTTATGTAAGTACTAGCTTTTTATGGGAAGCCAAATCCCATAACACTTATTACTGAAGAGAATTGCATTTGCTTTTGAGTTTCGTTGAGCCACAAATTTAAACGAAGTTCCAAATAAGAATCTGATGGAACACAAAGCCTAGGGGAAAATAGCTCTGGAATGAGACTGTCCGTGAAGGTTTTCCTGTTGCAAGTTTCCAACGTTGAGAAAAATATTCTAAGTATAGTTAAAGCCTGTTTCATTATTTGGGGAGTTTTAGTTTTGATTCCAGAAAGACTAGCTGGTTTTTATTTTTATTTTTGCATAAGCTGAAAGGCCAGGAGAATTGAATTTTAGAGTAAGACTCTATATAAAGGCTGGAAGCTAAATGAGTCCCTACAGTGGATGGTGTTCACCCATTTCAGTAATGGCAACCAACAAAATCCTCCACCGTACATCGTTCATCTGAATGCACCTGCTACCATCACGAGGACACACAGGGGCTGGGGTTCTGGGTCTCTCATTTCAAAAGAAGTTCTCTCCTCAACCTCAGCCAGTGGCTGTCCCCCCAACAGATATAGAAGACAACTATGCGAAGATTAACCCATTCTGGGGAAACCGTCTCAAATGAACTTTCGTCCATGTGCCATGAACACATGGAAACAGGTGTCTCAAACTAGCATCTCTGGAGAAGCAGAGAAATCATGACAGTCCCACCATTGGGAGAAGTTCAAAGTTAGGACCCTGTAACATTTTAAGATCGATGGTGTCCCCTGAAATGGGACGTTTGGGGTCAGTTTGCTGAGCGGCCACATCAACGTGCATTCAAAACATAGGTACCATCCAATGTATGTTCATTTTTATTAAGCTTGTCACTGTGTTTGTGATTATCAAGCACACCCATAGTCTGGAATTCCACCGTGTTGTGCAATGACGACTGATTAGCTATCCTTCTTTGAGTAAAACTTGTGTTACTGAGTGTATCATTAGCTGGGTTGGGAGTGACTCTCAAACCTGACTCAATTTAGAAAGAGATCTATTATGTGACTGTTCTCCGGAATTTGGGAAATTAGTGCTACCTTGCTTTCCCTTTCCAGGTGAGTTAGGACGCGTGCATTCTGCCACCTCTCAACCTCCCTACCTCCCGTCCTCCCCGGAGACTTTACAGTTGTGCCGGGAAGTCAGAACTGTGAAACATGCTTGCACAGGTACAGACTTCGGAGCTGGTCTGATCTGGGTTTGAATCATGCTCAGGGTCTTCCCAGGTGTGTGACTGAGGACACATGCTCAACCCATTAAGCTCTACTTCTCCCCTGTAGATGCTGGAAATAATCATGGTGTCTAACTCAGGAAGGCATTGGGAGACAGGGGTTCTGACTTGGTGTTTCCCAAAGCCTGGCACGCATGTCCCATGATCAGTGCACGTGCTCATCTTTTCTTACGATCCTGAGTTTTATAATAATGGTCACTCTCATTACATAAAGTGAAACTCTTGTTCTTGTGGGGTCCTGGGAGTTTGGATGAAAACACACAGTTGTCAGACTGACAACATAACTAGGTCATAATTCCTTAAGCTCTAGCCACTCTGTGCTACTTTGTGGCCAACGCCTTGCCCCCGCTCTGTCCCAGGACCTGTCAGTCTGTTTGTGCCTCTATGGTGTCTTTTCCAGAATGTTCTATGAATGGATCAACTACTGTGCAAGGTATGGAGCCTGGCTTCTTTCATTTAGAGTCACAGATGTGAGGTTTTTTCCAGAATGTTCTGGATCAAACCATATGCAGGGTACGGAAACTGCCTTCTTGCACTTAGGGTCACAGATGTGAGGTCTTTTCCAGAATATTCTATGAATGAATCAAACCATATGCAGGGTATAGAAACTGCCTTCTTGCACTTAGAGTCACAGATGTGAGGTCTTTTCCAGAATGTTCTATGAATGGATCAACCATATGCAGGTTATGGAGACTGCCTTCTTGCACTTAGATGCACACATTTGAGGCTCAGTAGGGCTGTTCCATGTATGCGTACTTAAGTCCTTTTTGATTGCTTGGCTCTGTTTCATTTTCTACATATGCTACCATCTACTTGCCCATCATCCACTGAAGGACGTCTGGGTTGTTTCCATTGCGCCCATGATTACAGATAAAGCCATGATAAACGCTCCTTGTTGACAGGTTTGTGAATGAACATAAGTTTTTAATTTTCTCCCCTTAGGCAAATTCCTAGGAAGGGATTCTGGTTCATATGGTAACTGGATTTAATTTTTATGAGAAGGCACCAAACTATTTTCCAGAGTGGCTGCCCCATTCTGCATTCCTGCTACCATGTATAAGAGTTCCTTGTTGGGGTGCCTGGGTGGCTCAGTCAGTTGAGCATCGCCTTTAGCTCAGGTCATGATCCCAGGGTCCTGATATTGAGTCCAGCATTGGGCTCCCTGCTTGGTAGAGAGCCTGCTTCTCCTTCTGCCGCTCCCCTGGCTTGTGTGGTCGCTCTCGCACTCACTCTATTTTAAATAAATAAATAAAATCTTAAAAAAAAAAAAGTACCTTGTTACCCCTCATATTCCCTACCCTTACTATTATCAGGGTTTTTGGGTTTTTATTGATTATATTTTAGACATTCTTATCAGGACGTAGTAGCATCTCCCTATGGTTATACTTTTATATCGCATTTCCGTAATGACTAATGAGGTTGAGCATCTTTTCAAGCACTTATTGTCGGAAAATCATCTTTTGTGAAATATCTGTTCAGGTTACACACTCAATTTTTTTTTAGGTGGTTTATTTGGTGGATTGGGTTGTAGTTTTTTTTTTTTTGCTTATTATTGAGTTTTAAAAGTAGACTTTTTTTTAAAAAAGGGGGGCACCTGGGTGGCTCAGTAGGTGGAGTGTCTGCCTTTGCCTCAGGTCATGATCCCGGGGTCCTGGGATCGAGTCCCACATCTGGCTCCCTGCTCAGTGGGCAGCCTGCTTCTCCCTCTGCTGCTCCCCCTGCTTCTGCACTCTCTCTCTCTGCAAATAAATAAATTCTCTTAAAAAATAAAAATAGATTTTTTTCATCTTAAAATAATTTTAGGTGTACACCCAGGTCATCAAATAATTTATAGAATCCCCATATCTCCCTCCTCCAGTGCTCCCCATTATTAGTGTTAATCTCATTAATTATCGATGGTTGGTTTGTCAAAACTAAGGACCGGGTGTGGGTATATCATGACTGAACTCCGGACATTTTTCAGATTCCATTAGTTTTTCCATAGTAAACCCCTCCCGCACCCCAGCTCCAGAATCTCATCTAGGATTATTGCATTGCCCTTATTCATCCTGTCTCCACGTCTTCTCTCTCTCTCTCTGTGGCCACGTATGAACTTTTCCTGCTCTTTGCAAGACCTCCACAGCCTTGAGCACTGGCCGGACATCTGTAATCTGTATCCACGGGAGAAGTGGTTATCTTCTGTGTAATTCACCCTAGCGTCAGCATTAAAGGTAGAAAAACAACTTTTAGAAGGAACTGGAAGCTATGTACTTTGGTCTCTACAGGACCCAGGCACTATTTTGTGCAGACTAGGTGCTCAGGACACCTTGAATGAATGAATGAATGAATGAATGAGTGAATGAATCAATGAATCAATGATGAGTGTGTTGCCTGGAATATTGCGGGTGGAAGAAAACTCTAGCCAGTAGGATTTACGGTGCTGTCTATAATCACACTGTATGTGAAAACTTACATTCATGCCCCATAAATATTCTCAGCCATCTTTCTTCATCCCAGGTGTGACCTGTTTTTATTTGCAGGATGGGTTCATCTCTGGTGGGTGGAAACCTCCACGCTCCCACTTTTTCTTGGTGAATTAATTGGGTGTCTAAGTTGAACAGATATTTCCCAAAGAGGATATTCAGCCAATAAGGGTTTGAAAAGATACTCAACCTCGTGAATCACAACGTTCCCGTTTTAATGTATGGGAACTAAAAATGGTGTGCAACTCACCGAAGGGTCTGTTAACTTCATTAGGCTAAATGCATCAGCTAGATTCAACTTCTAGCTTCAAGTGGGTTTTTTTGCTCTGTGTCAGCCATGGGGAGATGCTGTGTCTTCCCCAAACCCTGCCTTGCTCTCTTCTTTTGCGTCCTCTCTTGCAGCATGAGCCTCTCCTGGAATCGACTTCCGTAATCAAACATCTGTCTGGAAAGAAGGCACACGTATCTATTTTTTTTTTTTTTCCATCGCATATTCAACAGACAACAAAGACCTACCGTGCACGCATTAATACGGTTTGGACAGGAATGGTGTAGAAAGTGTGGTTTCAGCACATCAGGGAGGAACGCTAATTATGCATAATTGACTCTCTCCAGGCATCAGCAGCTGCAGGTGTAGTTAAAACAAAGCAAAGCCCTTGAGGGGGTCGCGGGAAGATACCAGATTTTAAGGAAGACTTGCCATGTCCCTCCGAGCAACCTCAGAGTGGTCTGTCCTCAGCACTCAGATCAACATCGCCACCTCCTGGCCGCCCTTTGGAACTGCATGCACCCGGGAGAGAGACCCCGGGATAGTTCGCACCTGTTATTGTTTAGCAGTAAAGTTCCTTCCATCACAGTGCCTATGAGCATGTGCGCTGTGCTTTGATGACGTCTCCTGCACAATGCATGCGTTAAAACTCTTATATTTTGTATATTTATATATTTTGTGTATTTACAAATATATATATTTTATATATTTTTATCTATTTTATTATATATATTTTGTATTTATTTATATTTATGTGTATATTTATATTATAGATAAATATATAATTAATATATATAAATAAAATATAAAATAAATAAAATATATTTATATATTTATAAATGTATATAATAAATAAAATAAAATATATTTATAATTATATGTATATTTATAAATATATGTGCATAAATATAAAGCGTATATAGATATATATTTATAAATTATTAATGTTTATTTATAAACTATAAATTTATATAAATATAAAGCATGCCACACATATGTATACACGCACATAAGTAGTTATGCATGCAAAAGACATCACGAGTGACAATCCAACCTTCCTGGCTCGCAATGCCTAGAACACTGGTTCTCGGACGTTCCTATATACAAGAATCGCCCGGAACCTTCAAAATATCACAAGAGCCTTACTGCATTTCAGAGCAACCAGAGAAAAGCCTCCGAGGGCAATACGTAGGCCTCTGTGGTTTTACACGTTTTCCAGTGATGCCAGGGTGCAGCTAAGTTCACAGACCCCACACGGCGTTTCCCTACTACAAGGCTTCCCCGAGAACCATGTGGATGTTGGAACCGTGGGTTACACTGTCAGATGTCCAGTCACAATGTTGCCATCGGAAGCAGGGTTGGAAACCTCACTGCAGCAGGAACTGGCATCAGAACATTTCTAGTACCTTCCGGGAATGACAGCCGCTTGGTATGAGTCCAGTCCAGGCTCAAGTTGGCTTCTGTTTCCCTTTTACTTAAGGGGGTCCCGGCTGCATGTTCTCTTAAGGGATTTAATGACTCAAAGTGCTGCTGTTCTCTCTCTGCTGGAAAGTCGTTGTGGCAAACCAAGACCGCAAAGATGAAAGTCAGCCTCGGTCAGTGCATCCTAATCGTTGCTCTGCAAAGCACCTAGTTCCTTGACAGAAGTCGTATGTGATGACATGAACATCAGGCCATTAACAATTTTCAGTATTATAGCAAATTCTCTAAATAAACCATACTCATTGAACCAGTTCCGCTTCATTAAAAAAACAAAACAAAACAAAACACAGATTGTTCACTGAGCATCACAAGGCACTGTGACTTTTCCCCTGACTAAAAACACTTGCAGTAGAACAAAGTTCACAGCCAAAAACGAACATAAAATGACCTGTTTTCATTTCTGAAATGTACACATAAGAAAACAAAGGGAAGGAAAAAAATTAAGCAAAATATCCAACAGCTACTTACCAGTACAGGAATTTATAAAAGTCAACTCTCAGACTGCCTCGTGTGGGTATAAACAAATGACGTGAAATTAGAGGCTTTTTAGCCCGATTCTCTTGGGCGCTGGGCGAGGTCACAAACAATTCTTATCCTGCTGGATACCCAGATTTTCCAAACACAAAGCCATAGCAATTCAAAGGAATTTGTGGGCAGATTAAATGAAATAAGGAACATGCAAAGTGTCTTAAGATCTGTAATGCGTTACCCGTTAAATGGCACGGTCATCTGAATTATTACATCAGGCACACGGGAGGATGGGATTGATTCATCCACAATCTGAAGGAAACACTTACCAAGCACACTATCCACCCAGCACACTGGGACAATCAAATATGAACAAGAAGTAGTTTCATCCCTTAAATAACATCCTACCTGTTAAATCCACACACACACACACACGTTGCAAAAAAGACTGGTGTAAATTCAATGTATCCAGCCTTAGCAGCGGGGACAGGGCACACAGGAAATCATTCTCAGATTAAGATGTTACTGTGAGAAGTTGCAATTCCATATATGTGCCTCTTCAAGATTTTATAATATGTGCAATAAGTTCATTGACTTTTACTAACTGCTCACAGTCTGCCGGCAAGCTCTATGTGTACCGTGTAAATCACGGCCAAGTAGATCTCCAAAGTGAGGAGCTTGCCTTTGATTTCTGCAGCCTTATATATTTTAGATGTCTCTCTTTATCACCAGACATTGGAGAGAGGAGGGGGGGAAAGGGGGGGGATGAGAACGTTCTCACCCTCAAGGAGCTTTCCCGGGGAGAGGGATGCCCTTCATTTGCCTCCAAGTGGGGGCCCGAGTGGTCCAGGTATTTCTAGCAACACGGCGTGTTTGTCAGCTTTGCGCTGAGGTCTCCCAAAACCCAGTGTCCTGATTTCAAATCGACTGGGCTAGGGGCATTCTCAAAGGTGCCTTTTTCCCATTATCGACTGTGCTGGAAACGGACACAGCAGCCATTTATTTATTATTCGGGTCTCTCTCATTCTTCAGAGGTCTGGCTCTTTGCATTAAGCTCTTCAATATGCATCAGACATCTTGATGTCCTTTTGCTGACCAGGTGTTCAATAAACGTCCGATAAATAAATGATGAGAGAAAGAAGGAGGGCATAAGGAAATAGGAGGCTACCTGAGACCTTAAATGGAATGAATTTGTTGGAAGTTCCTTGTCTTTCTTCTTCAGATACGTAACAGTGATTCATAACACAGTCTCTGCTTTCAGAGATAGTCTGATGGATGGAAAATGAAATTTGACCAATCCTTACCAAGGGAAATTAAAAATTTTTTTTTACAAAGATTATTCTTGTCCTACTTAACCTTGGATTTAAAGATTATGCTTTTTCATAAAGGGCTGGAAATAAAAGTTATAGCTCGTTTCAACTGGTAGGTAAAAAAATTTTCCAGTGCAATCCATTGCACATGCAGAACGATGATAAAGTATCCCTCCGAGGCATCCTTTCTTTCCTCTGGAACAACCCGAAATGTATGACTCTCAGTCAGGGGGGCTTTGGAAAAATATAACGCCCAGGTTCTGCATTTCCAGCTCCTCACAGATGAATTGTTAAACTCTGACCAGTCAACTACCATGCGGTAGACTGAAATCATTTCCATTAATTTTGTTAGTCTCTGGTAGAAGATAACGGAACCTCCATGCACCTCATTATAGAGGCAGGCAGACCCGATCTCCTGTTCACAGGAGACCCAAGGCACAGACCATAACCCACATATGGCTGTCAGGAGCATGTCCCTCAGGAACTGATCTCGAGATGCTTTCAGCTTCTTGGCTAGCCTCATTTACATAGTTGGAGCCTAGAGAGTGCTGGGAAATAAAAGGGCTTTTTCAATGATGGATTGACCTTCCAGGAGTTTTACGTGGCAAGTGGTATCTGCATTTGATTTTTAGTTTTAACTTACTTTTAAAATTTTTATTCAGTTTTTTATTGGTTATGTTTGACGTGTAACATTATGTAAGTTTAAGGGGTACAACTTGTTAATTTGGTGCATATATATACTACGTTGTGCATATATATCGTTGCTGTTGTAGGGACAATGTTGTGCATGTTCCTTCCAAAAAGGAAAAAACAAAATTAGATCTACCATATGATCCAGCCATTTCTCTTCTGGGCATATATGTACCCAAAGAAAATGGAAATAGGATATCAAAGAGATCTATCCACACTTGTGTTTATTGTTCTTTGGGTTTTCTCAGTGCTCATGTATCAGTGTCGTGTAGTCCAAAACCACCAGGAAGGCATATGCAGGTGAAAAGGTAGTTGGTTTTAGTAGCAAGAGAGCAGCAAGAGAGAACCCTCAACATCCAAGCAGTAAGCTGAAGGCAACCCCAAAGATCCTCATGCCCAGAATCTCGTGATAAGTTCCCTTATGGGACAAAATGGACTTTGCAGATAGGATGAAACATCTTGAAATTGGGGGAGTATCTGGGGTCATCTGGGCAAGCCCAGAGTCATCTCAGGGCTCCCTATGTGAGGGAGGGCACGTAGAAGTTTAAACACACACAGAAGAGGAAAAAGGACAGAGAGATTGGAAGATTGGAAGATGGGAGGGACATGGCCACAAGCCCGTGGGATGAGGACAGAGGCAGAGACGGGAGGGACGCGGCCACCAGCCCAGGGGCGCCTGGAGCCCCAGGAGCTGGAAGAGGCAGGAAGGACCGACCTTCCCCTGGGGCCTCTGGAGGGAGCACGACACTGCCCCGCCTGGACCTCAGCATCTGTGCCCCGCCTGGATCTCAGAATTGTGAGATCAGTTTCTATTGGCCAGCAACACTGTAATTTTTTAAAACCAGCCGCATGAAACTTTTATACACCATGGAATGCTGTTCCGGCTACATTTTAGGTAGGCTGGAAGTGCTGTGAACGCTTATTTCATTTACTATTTTTAAAATTTTTATCTATTTTAAAAATTTAAGTACCACAAACACACAGTGTTGTATTACTTTCAGGTGTGCAGTGTAATGATTCAACAAATCTGTACATTACTAGATTTATTCTTTTAGTCTCTCATTGTGATAAAATGCACACCACATAACATTTACCATTCTAAACGCTTTATTTGTTTGTTTCTTTTTTACCATTCTAACCATTTCTTAAATGTCCAACTCAGTGGCATTTAGTGCATTCTGTGCAACCATCCCCTCTATATCTCCTTAGATGTTACTCTCCATGTGCTCCCCAACCCTGGGTAACCACATATCTACCTTACATCTGCATGGATTTACATGTCCCACACTTCTCATATAATCCTACAGCATCTGGGGTCTGTCTGGCTTCTTCCACTGGACACAGGGTTTTCAAGGTCCATCCATATCATGTCACACCCAGTAGGATGGCTATACTCAGGAAGGAAGGGAGGAAAAAAGGAAAGAAGGAAGGAGGAAGGAGGGAGGGAGAAAGGAAGGAAGGAAGGAAAACAAATGTTGGCAAGAATACAACAGATTGGAAACCCTATCCTTCCTGATGGGAATGTAAATGGCGTAGCCTTTGTGGAAAATAGTTTTGCAGTTCCTTATCAATAAAGATAACAGGATTACCGGATGACCCCATCAAATTTCCCCCACTTTCCTACTGGTTTCTTCTGGGAACACTTCTGAACAAATCTCAGTACTAAGAACCTTTTCCCTCTGGATTAGCTTGTAGGGAACCCGATCGAAGGGAAATACCAGTGTATCTACTGAGTCCTGCAGAAAAATCCCATGGCTCGTCATCAAAAATTCCCAGGGAAATGGGGAGCTACATACTTCTAATCCCATAGCGGTTTCGAAGATGAAAACACAGTAATAGGCCCTTTGTAGGTTCCTGTCATGCAGGCATTCTCAAAACCAGGTTACGTTACATCACTATCAAGTGGGAATATTCTCACCCCTAACACTGCAGTTATGAAAATATAGTCACCTCACTGTTTTAGCCAAGCCCGTCTTCATTTTGCAATTTTCTTGATGAAAAATTTCTGCCGACATCCCCTTTGTCTTCCCGGCATGAATGAGCATCCTTCCGCATGCCTGCTGCAGGTTTTTTTTAAAGCTCTTACACCTCTCATAACATGGAATGATTTGGGGGAAAAAATAAGAAACAGTATTAAATGAGCAGAACACACAGTAGCAAGTTACTGTTGCTACTTACTGTTGCAAGTTACTGTTACTGTTGCAAGTTACGGATGATCCCAAATGTTTCAATGATTTCCCTCCAAACATAGAAGGAGTAAAAACTGCAGGGCAACACTATTTCGGCTCGGTAGGCTCATGGATGCTTTGTTTCTTCTTTAAAAATTTGCTCCTTTCTTCAGATATCCAGATTAAGAATACCAATGGTTGGGTTTGGATCTAAGCTCCCAATGGGTGAGGAATATTATTATTGATCGCTGGAAAAGCTAATCCAGGAAGACTGCATTGTTGGCACCTTCATCGAAGGCCCATCTATGTCTCAAGTCTTGATCAATATACACGGTTTTGTTCCAAGCCTGGGACCCGCATTCAAAAGCAGACAATCACAGTCACTGACAGAGAAGGATCCTGGAATTGCAAGGCACCTGGGGGTATTATCCTGGGGAAATTTTACTAATCACTGGAGATTCTTCCAACGTGGAGCAAAGAAGAAAAACAGGAAGCAAAAACTGCCCTAAAATATGTAAAGGGATTTAACGTGGAGGTGCCCTCAGATATTCCGAGGGCTTGCTCTTGAAAGAACACATAGGTATAAAGAGATGTTGGGGCTTCATGTCAAGTTCTGAGGAGTCATCCACTGGCTGGGAAATTCAGTTCAAAAATATGGAAACACACAGCAAAATAGGTTTTAAAAATAGACTGCCTTTAATTAATACCCTTGAGATGAATGTGCCTTTCTTTACACTAATTCCTTCATTTCAAAATTGTATGGAGTGACCTGTCTTTTAAATTCAAGGTGCCTCTTTCTGGAACATGCGAACAAACAGGCACAAATCAAGGATGAAGGAAATCGGGGACTGAGAAGGGGTAGGAGCATTGGAAAACATTTCCCGTGCCTTTGAGATGTTCTCGGACTCCTTGGGAAGGTTTGCGTCCCGGAGCTCGCTAGCAACATCATTAACCGAAACACTAATTAAAGCTAGGAGGATCAGGCTCCTATTACAGGATCAGCATTTTTCAAAGAAGTCTTCCAGCTGGTTTAAACAGAAATAGATTCATTAATGGGAAGCCCTTAATTAATAGGATTTGTAAGAGCTTTATAGAGTGATATGGATATTTCAGAACCAGAAATGATGTGGGCAGGAAAAACATCCAGGGAGACCACAACACGGTCCCCATGAAAACCCCTAGCAAGAGATGCAAGCCAGGACTAGAATATAAATATGTGTGTGTGTGTGTGTATAGATGATGGATAGATAAACATATGATATATGATGATATAGTATGTGGATATTCCAATCCATCATCATATGGATTGCAAATTCAGTTCAAAAATTATGGAAGCATGCACCAAAATAAGTTTTAAAAGCAGACTGCCTTTTATTAATAGCCTTGAGATAGACATCATCATATGAGATAAATATAGATATATATATGTCATATCATCATATCATATATCATCAGATTTGTCCCCATCATGTCCTTGGTAACCACAGGGGCTGAGTTCCTTCATCCACCCTTCACACATCTGCCTTGTGCACCTGTCTGGCATAAATTATTCCCACCCAAGACCTGAACCCAAGCAAGGATTCTGCCAACTCCTAGCACACAGCCTAACTCCCTAGGACTGGGGTGGTGTTGAAAGACGCACTATTTCACAAAACACTTGCTATTGGCAAATCCAACTATGCATCAATAAAAAAAAAAAAACAGCAAAACAAAGTTAATGTCACTGTGAATGCTTTAAATATTAATAGTGTATATTTATTTCAAGTGTTCTGTGAGGGAAATATTTGGAATCGTGTTAATAAGCAGTAAATGTTCATGGAGGTATGTAACAATTCCTACAGGCACATTGTGAAATAACACTGAAGATTATAGCCTTGTGTATTTTCGAAGGAGGAACGTGATGGTACGAGTCATCATATCAACTAGCATTTGCCCGTCAAAATTCTACTTGCATGTAATTTAAAATGGGAAGATAATTTCCACTGAGGGGGGAAAAAATCAATAAAGGAATCTTCAGTGATTTGAAAAGATTAAGAGTTTATCAAAGAGTTTATCAAATAGTGGTGCATTTTTAAAAAAAATGGGCTTGTGAATCCCAACAAGGAGGTTCGACTGGCAAGAATTAGCAATTTCAGGGAGAAGCAATCTTTTATACTGATATAAATAGGAATCTGGAACAAGAAATGTTATTAATATATGAAATACATTTAAAAAGAAACATTACAAGTTTACAGTCAAAATACGCATTTCTTCAATGCAACAAATATTAATCCACTGCTCGCTGCCATATAATGGCAGTAAGAAGGGGCACGTCAGTGTGAACCCCATGCATTCTGAAGAAAATCATGGCAAAAAGGCAAAGTTTTCCATGGTGGTAGAGTTACTTTTGGTTTATTGGTGGGGTTATTACAAAAGACTATAACTTCATCAATTCGTCCATCAAATGACATTAATTGATTTTGCATTATGCCAGATACGTCTCCGAAATAATGTTTGATAAGGCTGACACGGGGTCAGGAAAGATTTCCCAGCGACAGTGAGTCAATCCTAAAGGGATTCGCTAAGCCATTGCTGCAGTTTTCTTTTGGCTGCCATAATTCAATCCCTCCAACCCTGCAGGTGTTGGTCCACGATTGCAACAAGAATGACTGTGAGCCAGGCAGCAACCTCTTCGACCTCAGCCGCAGCAACTTCTTCCTAGAAACATCGCCAAAGGCAAGGGAAGCCAGGACAAAAATGAACTATTGGGATTTCATCAAGATAAAAAGCTTTTGCACAGCAAAAGAAACAGTCCACAAAACCAAAAGACAACCGACAGAATGGGAGAAAATATTTGCAAATGACATAGCAGATAAAGGGCTAGTATCCAAAATCTATAAAGAACTTATCAAACTCAACACCCAAAGAACAAATAATCCAATCAAGAAATGGGCAGAAGACATGAACAGACATTTTCCCAAAGAAGACATCCAAATGGCCAACAGACACATGAAAAAGTGCTCCACATCGCTCGGCATCAGGGAAATCTAGTTCAAAACCTCAATGAGATACCACCTCACACCCGTCAGAATGGCTAAAATTAACAAGTCAGGAAACGACAGATGTTGGCGGGGATGTGGAGAAAGGGGAACCCTCCTACACTGTTGGTGGGAATGCAAGCTGGTGCAACCCCTCTGGAAAACAGTATGGAGGTTCCTCAAACAGTTGAAAATAGAGCTACCCTACGATCCAGCAATTGCACTACTGGGTATTTACCCCAAAGATACAAATGTAAGGATCTGAAGGTACATGCACCCCGATGTTTATAGCAACAATGTCCACAATAGCCAAACTGTGGAAAGAGCCAAGATGTCCATCGACAGATGAATGGATAAAGAAGAAGTGGTATATATACACAATGGAATATTATGCAGCCATAAAAAGGAATGAGATCTTGCCATTTGCAACGACGTGGATGGAACTGGAGGGTGTTATGCTGAGTGAAATAAGTCAATCAGAGAAAGACGTGTATCATAGGACCTCAGTGATATGAGGAATTCTTAATCTCAGGAAACAAACTGAGGGTTGCTGGGGGGGGGGGGGGGGGGAGGGATGGGGTGGCTGGGTGATAGACACTGGGGAGAGTATGTGCTACGGTGAGCGCTGTGAATTGTGCAAGACTGCTGAATCACAGATCTGTACCTCTGAAACAAATAATACCTTATATGTTAAAAAAAAAAAAGAAGAAGAAGAAGATAGCAGGAGGGGAAGAATGAAGGGGGAGAAATCGGAGGGGGAGACCAACCATGAGAGACGATGGACTCTGAAAAACAAACTGAGGGTTCTAGAGGGGAGGGGGGCGGGGGGATGGGTTAGCCTGGTGATGGGTATTAAAGAGGGCACGTTCTGCATGGAGCACTGGGTGTTATACGCAAACAATCGTGGAACACTACATCAAAAACTAATGATGTAATGTATGGTGATTAACATAACAATAAAAAATTTAAAAAAAAAAGAATGGTTGTGAGTGGCTGGGGCTGCCGTGCTTGAAATTCAAGATTGCATGTTTCCAGGTGGAGAGAAGAGGAATGGCCAGGTTGCTTCTCCCAGAAAGTAAGAGGACACATCCCCTTACCGAGGGATGGGGACAAAAATAACACATCTCCTGAGCTGCATCTCACCATGTGTGGGAAGTTCATCGTTGCTCTTCTGGATGGAGGCTGGATGGGGAAAGGGGCTCTGCGACCATGGGAAGAAGATGGCACTGACGTCTATTGGCATTCATGGTTCAAGACAGCTCATAAAAACAGGACATGCATTTACCAGGTATCTGGCATTGGTCATTTGTGGGCCATGTGCTTAAGTTCTGGAATTACCATAAGGAAAAAATCTGAGCCCTGTTTCTTCCTGATGTGTTGCATTTCCCATAGAAACAAAAGCTTTCACACTAAAGCACTCAACATCAGTCTATGCTTTGGGAGATACTTGGAGATTCTGCTTAATAGTTTGAATATTCTGGGGGCGCCCGGGTGGCTAAGTTGGTTGAGCATATGCCCTCAGCTCAGGCCATGATCTCAGGGCTTTGGGGTCGAGTCCCGCATTGGGCTCCCTGCTCAGTGGAGAGTCTGCTTCTCCTTCTGCCTCTGCCTCTTCCCCCAACTCATGCTCTCTCTCTCTCTCTCTGAAAATAAATAAATAAATAAAATATTTTAAAAAATAGTTTGAATATTCTGAAAGACAGGCAAGAAGTGATCTCACTATTCAACAATAGGGCAATAAATAAAAGACTTCATGGCTTACTAATATAGAGGTATGTCAGACAGTGGTTAGAAATAAGTGACACCCGTTTACCCATACATAGGTACCCATACACGTACATGATACATATACACGTTCTCAACAAGAATATACCTCGGAAACAATGTTGAGAGAAGAAGGCAAGTTACATAATGAAATGTATGGGCTGACACCTCTTGTGGAAAAATTTTTAAAATATATGGATATAAATATACATATACATGCATATTTATAAATCATAAAAAATAATATATAATTAAATGTGTATATAAGGTTTCAGTTTAAATATTATTGTAGATGGGCGCCTGGGTGGCTCGGTCGGTTAAGCGTCTGCCTTTGGCTCAGGTCATGATCTCAGCGTCCTGGGATCGAGTCCCGCATCGGGCTCCCTCCTCATCAGGGAGTCTGCTCCTCTCCCTCTTCCCCTCCCCGCCTCAAATAAATAAATAAAATCTTTAAAAATAAACAAATATTATTGTAGAATAATTTACAATTGGAAATGAGTCTGTAGTCCAATGCCCAGAATATTGAGATACATAGATCTGAATCTTATATATCTATGCATATATAATACATATACATGAATGTGTGTGTGTATTCACCCACACAGAGAAGAAACAGGGGACCAGATACCCGAGCTCTGTCCATGAGAGAGACATAACTGATATCAAAAATATACCTTTTGGGGCACCTGGGTGACTCAGTCAGTTAAGTGTCCAACTCTTGATGTCAGCTCAGGTCTTGATCTCAAGGTTATGGGTTCAGGCTCAGGGTTACGCTCTTTCCTCCAGCTAATACAGTGCTTTTCTGTATGTTTGAAAAAGGCACTAATGTAGTAACACCCTGAGTCCTTCTATACTTATTTCATTAGTGTTAAGTAAATTCCCCCAAATTAAGGTACAACTAAATTCGACGTTAAAAACATAAGTCTATTCCGAGGCAAAACATTTTTTCTCTGAATTATTTGGGCGGATAATTGTGTTTTGCTGATAACCACATGGCCTATGAGCATGCACAAATCAGTATTACTTTTTAAAACCTCAACTCTGCTTGCAATATTGGGCATCCCTTTGTCGACTCACCACTGTAAAGAAGCTACCCATCTTACTAGGGGGAAACAAGGTTCAATAAACTCCATCTGTAGATTCTTTCCTAAGTTTTGAAGGATGGATTTAGAAACAAAAATAACAAATTTCTGGAAGTCCAGCTTTTGAATCTCCAATATACGGGTCAACGAGTTTATCCAACAAGGTTGCATTTTGTTCAGTGGCATGTAATCTTCCGACGGTATACCATCCTCTGAATTAGAAGCCAATTCCTGAGTGAGGAAATAGATCAAGTTAACATCCTACTCAACTAACCATCCATTGATAAGACAGACAACAGAACACATTTAAAATGGAAAGTCCACATATATTCAAAAGCCCAGGAGATTTTTTTTTTTCAAGCAAAGCAAAGGAGCTTTGCACATCTATATATTTTATGGAGTGCTTATTTTCTAAACCCTGATTTCTCTCTTGCCCTGTTTTAATGAAGAAATTAGTCCCGTCCTTGAAGCTTGAGGTTCTTATGAATATCCTTCAACAATTAACCATGGGAGATTTTTTTTAAATTGAGAATTCTCTGAAGAGTCCTTGAAATTACATAATCAAACACTACACCCACTAATTCGTTGAATAGTTGATATTGACCTTGCTTTTCCAGGAAAAATATGCTCCTGTAGAAAGCGCAAAATAATCATTCCTTGGCTAAAGAAGACCCAATTAGGTTTAATTTGTTCAATCAGGAATGATAAATGGAATATAATTTGCCTTACAAAAGGGAAAGCGTCATTACGGTCACTTTGGGTAGCATCGTGAAACATTACATTGAATTTCATGTGAGGGCAAAGATCGACATGCAAATACACCATAACTGTTGTGCTGAAACATGTAATTATTCATCTGGATATTTGGGGGGCCACCTCTGAAAGCAGGTAACCACGTGGGCAGTCTTAAGTAGAATCAACAAATGCTTACACCACAGAGTGAGGTTGGACTTAAACATTTTTTCAAGGCGTCTAGTTAGACAATCATCTATCCTCAAACACTCCCACAATAAATTGATACCGCATGAAGATGTCATACTCCAAGGCAAATAATAAGTCTCATCAATGAATCATTTTGAAGAACACTGAACTCTGCCTTCTGCGAAAGCATACACTTAAAAAAATTGTTCTTCGTTTTAAATTATCTTACAGAGCAAACTGACACCTTTAAAAAAAAATGACCTTATACCCAAACTGTGTCCCTGCTCACTGGTTTACAACCGTCCATGAGAGTCTTATTCACTATCATGATGAATGAAAAGAATCAGATCATCATGGAGAAAAATTGGAGAAAAGGAAATTGATGCATGGAAAATTAGTCATCCGTTCTTCAAAATTATTTATTATACTTCAGGGGCATGCAACAGAGAAACTAACTCCAGAGGTGATGATTATTGAGTTTGTGTTCTTTTGACATGCATGCTGTGATCTAAAATCAAATACGATAAATTTTAAAAACCATCTGTCTTCAAAATGTCTGTTAAATATATGCTGAATTTTTACAGATAATAAGGTGGTAAATTAGGACATGCCATCTATTGGAGATGTATGTTTGCAGTATTAGTCTCTGAACTCGGAATTACATATTCTAAGGAATTCTCTGGTCCTGGGAGAAATTAAATGTTTGTGTACAGTTCTTCCTACATTAGACCATTTGACTAACCATGTGTCATATATATAAAAAGGACATATAACCAAATCAGGTATTAAAATTCTAATTTAAAAATAAGCACATAACATTTTTTCTTAGACCAGCAAAACCTTAAGAGTAACACCACCATTTGCTAACACTTGTAATCAAGTGTTAAAAGTACAAACTTCAAGAAATCAACTATTTTTAATCTATTTTACTCATTTGGAAAGCATTGAGACTGTATCAAATGTGAACAGAGACTAATCATATGGCCCTGCGATGGCAGTCCTACGTACCCACCAGAGAGGTGAAAACATATGTCTACACAAGACTTGCACATGAATTCATAGCATCTTTATTCAAAATAGAAAAAAAAAATGGAAGCAGGCCATATGTTCATCAACTCATCAACATATTTTGTTTGCCCATTTATACAATAAATAGTATTCATTAATCAAAGGCAACATCGCATTAATAAATACAACAACAGAGATGATTTTCAGAAACAATGCTATGAGAACAAAATCAGACAGAAATGTCTATCTACACTCATGGTGCCACTTACATGAAATTGTAGAGAAGACAAAGCTAATGGACGGTACATGGATCTGTGTTGGCCTGAGACCAGAAGTAATGTGAAAGGACTGGCTGCAGAGGGATAGAGGAACTTGTTAGCATGCTTATGTCTTCGTTGTGGCCAGGGTAACCCCAAATTATACAATTAATGGAACGTTACATTTTAAAAGGGGCAGTTATTGTATGTACACTGTACTTCAATCTATATTACTTTGTACACTACACTTTCATGTCTCACTTGGTATATTTTCTGTCTTATCTATCTATCTACCTAACCTATCATCCGTCAATCATCTATCATAACTATCTACCGACCATCCTACTACATATAATCTATAACCTATTATTATCTATGTATCTATCATGTATCATCAACAAACTATATCCTTGATCATCTATCCATCCATCATTTATCATCTGTCTGTCCATCTACCCATCCATCCATTTATCCATTGTTTATCTATCCATCCATCTATCAGATCTATCAGATCTATCATCTATCCATTCATCATCTATCATCTATTATCTATCATGTATCCTCAACCGTGTTTATCATCTGTCAATCATCCATTATCTATCTGCCATCTATCTATTATCTACGTATCCATCCATCCACCATCTATTTATCACTGTTGAGCTAAATGTCATCCATGACACGTTAAAGAAATCTGCCTTACCCCCCCGCCACCCCATATCAGAAAGATTCAGGCAGTTTGCTGGCACAAACCTGGGAAGTTTTGACTCCAACCCGTATGGACTTAAATTTCTCTGGGGAAAAAAACACTAAACCAGCCCCTTGGCTTGTCCAGTTAGTTGCCTGAGTGTTCCTTGGAACTGCTCTTCATACGACAGACTTCAAGAAAGGACTGAGGATCCTCATGACAGGCAGGATGGGAGTTTTTGTGACGACCCATTTTCCAGACAGGACGTATCCTGTACATCTCATTTTTCTCCTCTTTTCGTCAGATAAGAGCCTTGCAGCTGAGGTCTGCAATGCACATATTTATCCAATTTAGTTTATTTCTTTTTTTATATGGGAAAACAGGCTGCAAGAGACTGACGTACGTGTCTAACATCACTTACTCAGTGATGGTCAGGACCCAGTTGAATTAAACCCCAACAAAATAAGGTGGGGTGTAAAATAGCATCCATTACATAACACATATATGCAGCAAAATGTATTAAAGGTGACCATTTCATACCTATTTGTGTATATTGCTAGCAAACGTTTTATTCTGCCAGAGAACATTACTGGTATCTATTTGTAGCATCTCCTCTTGAAAAATGCATTGTGTTTCCATCTAGAATACAAAAAATGCTATTAATAATTGATGCTATTTTATAGTAAATTTTTATTCCACATACAAGCTCTGTTGGTCTTACCATAACCGTGGAGGTGAATTTCTTTTTTTTTCTCTCTTTTCTTCTCCTTCTTCTTCTTCTTCTTCTTCTTCTTCTTCTTCTTCTTCTTCTTCT
>NW_027397078.1:41470469-41493633 GCF_003265705.2 Callorhinus ursinus
TCTTCTTCTTCTTCTTCTTCTTCTTCTTCTTCTTCTTCTTCTTCTTCCTCTTTTTTTTTGCATAATGCAGAAGTTTTAGTGATTGCTTCTGAAGTTTGTTGGTTTGAAACCTCATTTTGAGAGAAAACCAGGAATAGTACCCCTTCTCTCTAAATTTTCATCACCATCCATATTCTGTTCACATGTTCTGAATTAAAATGTACAGGTAAGACATAAATTTTAGATATAATTTGTGTAGAGATCTATTACATATATTTAAATAAAAATAATCATTGTTAAATTATTCCACATTGATTTATTTCTTTCTACAACTAGGGTTTAAATGTGCATGCAGATGCAATCAAACATTGATTGGAACTTGAATTGATTCTCTAAAGTAAGGCTAAGGGTTTTGGTTGTTGTTTTTTTTTTTTTTTTAAACATTTTAACATACATTGAGATCACGCCTCAAAATCTTTCAAGCACATTTACCTGAAATTTAACTATTGGTATTTAGTCTTAAGGGATTATGTTGTGTTAATAGGCAAATGATTCTTGAATGGGCAAATCCTTAAGTTAATATACTTTATTGTGAATTACCCAATCCAGCATTCAGCTGGCAGGTTCTCAGAGTGAATGAATAGTGGGCAGCATCGGAAAGCAGTGAGTTCTGAGAGATTGGGGGAGCCCAAGAGAAGCACAACGATGCTTAAAACGTAAAGCAGAGTAAAGCACACCTAGGGCTCTCCCCATTTCTTGGAATTGTGGCAAAAGGTGCTATTGCACAGCCTTGAGAACGGTGATGCTTTAGTCAGGTGGACAAGGTGATGCTGACATGACCCACCATCCCCCTTCTCCATCTCTTGATCAGCAAATATGTACATCTCACACTCTCTTCCTCCATTGTGGGTTGACACCTGGCAAGCAGACTTTGCTAATCTCGCTCACTTGGAATTGAGGGGCTATAATCACATAGCAGTAAGGTCCCATAACCTAGGTGCTGTGCCTTGTCCCAGGAGTTTAGCAGCAATAGGCCAATTGTTGAAAACATCAATGACATTTTCGGTAGTTGCTCAGAGAGAAGCATGGAGAGGCAAGGGTCTTTAAGGAAATGAAGAAAAATTAAGATGTGTCTTTAGAGAACATTAAGTGATGGATGGGTGTGCAGAGGTGGGGTTCGGGAGAGCTCCAGACACTTGAATATGTTCCCTGTCCAATGCACCAATTTAAGGAGAATTATGGTCTTAATTCTATTCCATAATAATATCTTCCTTTCTCCTTTTTCCCTTCTTCACCACATTCTTGCCTTAAACACAACAGGATTGAGGTTATTTGCAGAGAGAGGCACTCATTTCTTTAAGTCTTACTCTTTAAGTATTTTTGGTGTATTCTGGTGTCTGTTAGTAAAGGAAGATTGTCGGGGAAATACCACCAACTTTCCTTATTTTTCACTTTGTTATTTGCTGTGTTGGTTGAGCTAGGTTCATTAGTTTTGTTAGAAATCATCAACAGGAATGAAGGACAGGGATATATATTTTTTTCTTACTGGAATTTTCACTCATGAGCTGGATGATGGTCTTCAGGTGGGGGACTATTTGTTTATTGCATGGTTGTGGAAGCTCAGTTGTTCTAGGTACATGGGATGTGTAGCATTATGACATTGTGTGTGTGTGTGTGTGTGTGCACGCACACACACAGTATGCATGTGCACATACCAACACACAGAAAGAATATACTGGAGCCGCAACGAACACTTGCAGTTACTCCTACTGCATCTGACAAGAGTACGTTGCATGACAACCCTTCAGATTCTCAATGTTTCCTAAAGATTCCTCTTTGTTTCCACTTCTAAGACATAAGCAACCATCTAAATGGGACTGATTCCCAAGCATGATTAGAGAAGAAAACATTCTCAAGCACACAGGAACAAAGCTTTTCACATAGAAGGAGAAGGGTACATGTGTCTAAACACACCACATGGGATACAGTTTACTCAGTAATTATAATGACTAGTGTATAGTCATATGACTATAATAGCTATTTATTTTTTCCATTCTGTACTATTTCTTCCTCTTCTACCCAAAGCTCAGTGTCTGGGGATGTGCAAGTTACGTTCTGGTCCATAAACTCTATGAACAGGAGTCATGAAAACTTATGGTAAGAGGTGCAGTTTTCCTGCAACTGATTGCAGAGTCCTGCAACTGATTTCTTCTCTCGGTGATGCAGAGCAGGGAGTGTTTTGGACCCGGCGATTAGGGGTGTTGTGGTTAATCATGTAGGTAGAACGTTCTGGTGCACCTGGAGAAGGCCATCAAGTGTGAAGTTCCATGAGAGTGAGTTCTTTGAAGGTAGCTCCCATCCAAGAGAGCGGTAGAGATACAGATGTTGACATGGGAGTAGGTAGAGACCCAAACATAGAAATGTACATCTATACATCTATGTGCATCAATGTCTGTATGAGCTACAGCTAAATCTACTCTACTGTATCTCTGTGGTCTGCACATCTGTATCTGTGTCTGAGCCATTCACCATCCATGCAAGAACAAGTGGTGTGCTGTATTTTCCCGCTAAGGCTTTCCAGTTCCTTGAGGTTAGAGCCACAGGGGCGGCTTACCCAGAATGAGTTTTCTCTGTTCACTTGTCCTGCAGTTTGGGGATGCTGAGATGGGCTCTTCACCTCATTGAGCAGCTAGGGTTCCCCCTGGATACCCTGGGACCCACATTTACCTACTGTCTTACTTCTGGGGCTTCTTAGGCATGGTTGCTGCCAACTTGGGTGCGCAGCCTTCCCCTCTTTGCTCCCGATCCAAGAGCGGTGGGAGCCTGGCAGCCTAAATAACCCCAGTGGTGACGGTGTCCTATCACAGAAGACCCTACATTCATGGAAGGTCTGGAAGGATGACCCTGTCTTTCAGTCACAACTTGCTGGAGACAGCAGAGGTTCTTCTTCTTTACATCCTTCTTTCTATTGTTTCCTTGTGGAGTTGGTTTGCTTTTCTCCCTTTGAGACTTTCATAGTCTTTTAAAGTCATATCAACAATGAACATATTTCCTCTGGCGAGGGAATTACTGGTACTGTTAATAATTAACACCATTAATCACCAAGTGCTGGAGCAGTGCTTTTCAAACATTGTGTGTGTGTGTGTGTGTGTGTGCGCGTGTGTGCGTGCGTGCGCACATATCCGTGTGTGTGAGGCATGTGTCTATGTGTATCTGAGTGCATGCAACACACATTGCAACTTTACTTCCCCTGAATCGTATAAGGTGTCAGAGCATAACAGAATGATCTGCAATGCATTCTATAATGTTCGCTTGGGCATGTTATTACAAATACAGCTTCTCCTAGGGGCACCTGGGTGGCTCAATCAGCTGAGTGTCTGACTCTTGATTTCTGCTCAGGTCATGATCTCAGGGTTGTTAGATTGAGTCCAGCGTCGGGCTCCAGGGTAAGGGTAGAGCTTGCTTAAGACTGTCTCTCTCTCCATTTCCCTCTTCCCTCCCACCCGCTCATGCTCTCTCGCTCTCGCTCTCTCTCTCTCTCTCTCAAAAAACAAAAAGAAATATAGCTTCCCCTTCCATAGGTCTTGGGGCTGAGTTTCTAATCTCCCAAGAGATGCTGATTCTGTGTAGCAAGGGAAACACGGGCCAGCAAATTACAGCCCAGACACCAATTCTGGCCCACTTGATGTCTTTGTAAATAAAGTTTTATTGGCACCCAGCCCTGCCCATTCTTTTATGTATTGTCTGTGGCTGCTTCCCCACAACAACAGCAGAGTTGTGTAGTTGTAACAGAGACCATATGGCCTGTAAAGTCATTCTCTTTCCTGTCTGGCACTTCACAGAAAACGTTTGTCATCCCCTAGATTAGGAATTCACTTCTTTATTAAAGTAGGGAGTAAGCTTGCCTATATTAAATTTCCTAAAATTGCTTCAAGAGGTATCGCCTATATCCTTTACACTTCCTATTTCATTTTTTTGGTTGATGGTGCAGTACACGTTTGTCCATTTCTGTTACCTATCTGATAGAGCCCTTGTTTCCTCTGCCTGGGAAGGGATGTGCATTTAGCTCTTGATAGGTTTTATACGATTTCCCCTGGCAGTGGGGATGGATGCCGGCCTCCAGACTCTTCATTTCTCTTAGCTGCTGCCAAGTTTCCAAATCAACTTCCCATGCTCGCTGGTCTCGCCGGGAAGCAACCCCTTCCAACGTTGCTGATCTAATCCAGCTCATGCAAGGGAATGAGTTTAATTGGAGATCTCTGACCCCAGATTCTCCTCTTGCATAATAGCCCAAGCCCCCACAGCCAACATTTTATTTTCTCCTTTGTAACTGCAGTGGTGCCCTGTTCCTTTACTCTTTAGGACTTCTTGCAATGCCCTGCCCTGGGGTGCCCCCTCCAATCTCTGCCTTCCTTTTACGTGCCTTCTGTCTGGCCTTAGAGGTGATCCTTTTGTCGGGTCTCCTGAGAAATCCCTATAGGTATTGCTCTATGCACACACACATGCTTGCATTTATGTATTTTTCCCACATCTGGCTTTGTGGCTCCACTAGCTCTTGAGTTTGGGTCCTCCTCCTGAAACTGAGAACAAATGCACTCCTACTTGGACATAATCAACTCCACGTATTCTAATATAGTCCTCACATTTGTCCCTAACCCTGGTAGTGTCCTCTAGATTGACAATCCTTGGGCTGGGGTTTACTTTATGTGGACAGCTCAATAATGACAGATATTGCAACAAAAATAGCTTTAAAAAAATCCCTCAATTCATGTTAACTAATATATTACCCAATGGAAGTTCCTTTTCTTTACCTGAAATCTCGAGGTGCCCCAGGAAGGTTAAATCTTATGAGCGTTATGCATTTCCCAGAGTGTTGAAATTGATGGGGCATTCAGAGTTTTCTGCCTGACTCATCTATGTGCATTTACTGGACCACAACCACCATCAATGAATTGGCATAAAGGCATAGGTGTCTACCCGAGTGGGACAGCGGGTCACCAACATAAACACAAACACAGGCAGATTTTATGAGGGGGAAAACAATCTGTTCCAGCCAGGTATCTTCGCAGACATAAACCAAGGGTTTCTGTCCATAAAGACTACAGTGAAATCTGTCCTTCCAATATTCTCTCCTAGATTGAGGTAGAGTCTGCTTGCTGAGATCATCCCTCATGTATTTCCCTTCCTTCCTAAAGGATTTTGTATAAAATAGTCTCTTGCACAAATATCGACTTTAACTTACTCAACCTCTCCTTTATAACCAAACCATTGGGGATCTCCACGGCCACACGCTGGACGAAGATGGAAGAGTTGGTGTAAAGCGGTACTTCCAGCACTCGAGACCTCATCAGCTTGTTTTCACATGTACCTTTCATGCCTGCTTCTCAGGACTGTAGGAAGGAAATCTGAGAGGGTGCATCCCCAAATTCTGCATAAATACAAACATGTCCTCCAAAGTCCGGGACCTCTAAAAGCAGTAGTTTGTAAGAGAACCGAACAGGTCAGCTCTTGGGGCTTCTTGACAGATGGCTAAATTACTCAGATAATCCATTCTGTTAATATTGTATCCAACCCACAGTTTTCAATTTTATGATGAAAGCACCACTTGAAATCCAAAGCATGTTTTGCTGAAAATACTAGTCATTGAAAATGTAACATGCTTTGTCCCAGCAACCTCTAGGGATATGTTTTTTCTTGTCTTTCATGAGTGATTCTGAGTCCCGCTCCTAAGGCCAAGTCTCTCAAATTTCTGTAATTCTCCAAACAGAATTTTTGGTGTTTTTGATTGGAGAAGAGGAAGTAGAAAACACACACACACACACACACACACACACACACCCCACCCCACACCACCCCACACCACACCACATTGCTATGGATAAAGAGAAATTTAAGACCAAATCAAGATGTCAAGAATGCTTTACAGAAAAGAAAGGAGTATTTTCTCTTTAAGGAATATTCTTAAATAATTTCCAGTGTAGACAATGGAATTGGCTCTCTCACCAATTTCTTGAAATGGGTTCTGCTTGACTTGGGGTACGGAAACCATAGTGGACTAGAGGTGAGCAGAATGCAAGTCTTCTGAAGTGGCCCCCACCATGATGGTTTCCACATGAGCACCTGTCTTCCCACGAAGGGCCACATAGGATGATACTCTTTTCAGGACATAGACAGAAGCACAAGCACAGCATGGCAGGTTCTCTTCCTAAACTCAGATTAAGATGGCAGCAGATAATGGCCATTCCATTGAAGAGACCAACAGGTTTTTCTGAAAGCGATTAAAACCCAGGACCCAGAAATATTTTTTAATGCTTGGAAGTACTTATGTTTTATTAAAAAAGAATATAAAGCAAATCTTTTTTTTTGCCTCCAATAAATTTTCAAGACAACTTCTTTGTATCTAGTCACATCACTGTGTCTGTCAACATTCATCTGTAGTACTGTGAGCCTCATTAATAATTAAAAGTGGGCAAACAAAAACAAATTGAAAGAAAGATACGCTATAACACTTACTTTTACCCTCAATTCAATAGATTTCTGTTGAATAAATATTGGTAATTCTATAAACACCTTCAGAAATTGTTTCACTCTTCATTAGCAAATGAGCCAGGTACATATTAACCAATGCACCTTGTCCTGTGTACATTTTAAATAATTTAATTTGGGGATAATTGGTTGTAAGGTGTTTCAAATTACATTCTTTGAGAAAAGAGGGTCAATCCCAATTTTAAGAAACATTAAAAGAGTTTCAGGCTGTGCAAGTTCTGATGTTCACGTCGTAAATCAAACCTCATTTTCTGCTCAGAATTACTAATTTATTTTGCTTGGATCTTAATGCTTATTTGACCACAAACAGAAATGGATGTACAATAAGATATGCCTACAGACATCTAATTTGCAATTTTAGACATTCAATAGGCTTTTTAAAATGTTACATTGCCAGTCTCCCTTGCCTACTACCTACAAAGCTTTGATGTGTAGCTGCATTTAAGAAGCACAGTGAATTTCACAATGAGAAGTCTACATTTTGAGGATTTTCATGGTGGTTATTTTCACAACTGTAAAGCAGAAAGTATCCAAACGCCCCTTCTAACCCTCTCAACCTGTTCCAAATCCCACCATCTCAAATAAGTTGTCTAGAAATCATTGATGGAAATAGTCAACATACAGATACAGGGGAGTAATGGATTTGCATTCATTAATTTCTATTATTCTGAAAACCCATAGCAAATTATGTTTTCATACTCCTAAGCTTTAGCATATTGGCCGTGCATCCCAGTAAGTTACTGAATTTGATCTGATGTGTGGAAGGAAGAGTTTTCCTGGGTGGATACTCCCCTTGTTAGATACTTCTGAACGGAGAAGTGATATGTATTAGCTGTTTTTCAAGGAATGAAGAGAAAGAGCACAGTTAGAAAGGCTCCATGTCCGAGCTTAGCTCGTGGTTGCAGTACTTGAAGTTCTAGTCCATCTTCTGATTCTTCTTCCAAGCAACCTTTGCTTCTCAGTAGAGCTGCTTGCGTCTGGCCTCGTACTACAAGTAGCTCAAAGTAGACACCTGGGACGGTGGTTTACATGGGCATGGAAATCTCATTATTCTCATCTTTGTGTGCAACCCCCTGGAAAGAGCCAAGGGTTTGGAGTTTTAAGGGCTGAATCCTGCTTCTGTCTGCTCTTTTCCTGCTATGTAGCGCAGGTGTGATGGCCCCAAAGGGTACAGCTCAAACATCCATGCATGAACTTGCCTCTTGGTTGCAAGGAGTATGTTTGCCTGAGAGCTTCCAACTTCGGTGCCTTTGGGGTCAAGCTCCAGTTAACGGCTGAGCAAGATAGGGTTCTCACCATTTCTTCCCAGTGTGGGACTCAGTGAGTGGGCAATCTGTCCTTCAGAACCTGGCCCCTGGGCTGGCAGTGCCTGAGTCAGGCTGCCATGTCTGTCTGAAGCTCTCCCTGTTCAATCCTGCTTCTCCTACCCCTTACCTCTCATGGGGATCTCATCTATGTCATATTCTACAGAACCTCCCTACTCAATGCCCTCACGGACTTTACCCCCAATTAACCACTGGCAATCACAAGTTTACCCCAACATGTGCTTTTTGGAAGATCCAACCAAAACCAATGGACAAGTTGCCAACCTCACTGAGCCTTACTTTTGAGCTCATGTCAGATTTCAAATGAACCAAAAACAAACCACTATATGTCAGATATTGGGTACTCAATTAAAAAAATATGAGGACAGTGATAACAACTTGAAATAGACTCATGCACTTATCCATCCAATAATTTTGATGATACTGTGTTAGGTGCTGAAGATTCGAACAAAAAATCAAGTTGTCTGGGAGAAAGGTGTTTATGGGTTATTGAATTGATCAGGTCCCCTATATGAATTGCTGCTGTCACGACTAGTTGGGATGTGCTCAGGTGATATCTTTACATCTTCAAATAATGATATCCCAGAATAACTCCCCATTGGGTTCTTGGTCTTTCATATTCTTCCCCAATTTCTCTTCCCCCCAAAGATGGTGGATTGTGCATATGCGTGTGTGTGTGTGTGTGTGTGTGTGTGTGTGTGTGTGTGTATGCATGCCTATGTGTGTCCTGGCAGATATCTTATCTCATAAAGGCATAGACATAATTCTTTTTTGTACAACGATTGAAATGAAAAACAAAAAACTTGGCACCTCAAAACCAAGAAAACTATCAGATTCATTAGTCTGCCCTAAAACAGCATTCAGTTTTCTCTTCTCTTTGTGCCAAATGGAATGGCATACACAAAATGGATATTAAAATGGGCTCATGAGCAATGACAGGCATTTGCTAATGACAAAATAATAATCTTGGACTGAGTGAAATGTCTCCTCCTAGAGAGAATGTGCATAATATGTGGTCATGACCTCTGTCCAAAGCCCTGGGACAAATATATGCATCTACTTGAATGCTGGTGACTCAGTGGAGCCTGATCAGGCTTGCCAGAAGCTAACATCCCTGTGGAACCTCCCATGGCGGGGACGTGTCCCCATGAGAGAGGACTTTCTGATTTCTGAGAAGGTGTCTCAGTCTTGGAGAATGCACGGCATCTTTCAAGTCACTGTGTGAGCTTCGTATCCATTTGCTTGCTGGAACCCAGCTCCCTGTTGGGGGCACCTCATGACCTCATGAACGAAGACAGAGATACCATTCACCAAATGTTCAAAATTGGTCCTAAGTATGGGGTGGGGAGGGGGAATTAAGTCAGCTTTTTACTCAAATCTAGAACACCCCCAATTATGTTCCATGTCATTTTGCTACCACTGACTCTCTTTCTCCACATGACCTCCATTCTTCCCACCCGACTCAGCTAGAGGCAGAGCCATTCCCAGGGAATATTGGGAAGCTGGTGTTGAATGTTCCAGATGTGTGAGCACTGGAGTGGTGTGGACTACTGCCCATCCCCTCAGAATCCGGTTCACGTAGGGCACTTGCTGAAGTTATAAATCTCCAGAGCATCCTCTGCCCACCCGCCATCACAGAGCGACTTATTCTCTTGGAATGGAACAAAGAAACAATTTCATCATGCTCCCCAGATGGCACTGTGAATGCTAAATTTGGAAAAAAAAACAAAAACAAAAACATTGTCAGAACTCAAATGACAAGTCTTCTACGTTCAGCATTTGGAAAACAAAAACGTTGACAAGTCAAATGCTAAGTCTTGTACCTTCTTCAGCTCACTAGTGTATGTGCTGGGGGCTGGCGGGAGAAGTATGGCTCATGAAATGAGCCAGCCTAGTGTTGGTCTTGCAACCAATGTCAGTACCCTCACCAACATCCAGAGGCTTTCAAGGTTACTAAAAAATAAGTAAACACCCAGAGGCTTCCAAACTGCAGCTTTCTACTTAAAATAATTGTTTCACTTGTAAACCCTGTGAGGAGACCTTCCACTCCCAGATGAGGCATGAAGGAAAATGTGTTCCTAGACTTGGTGCAAAGATATTTATGTTGATTTTTTTTTCACTGACCATCTATTACCTGCTTTGATTTGACGTATACCTGATTCACATTTTCCTTTTCTTCCAACCTGCCACATTTTAAAATATCTGTGCTAAATACTCAGTGCGTAAGTTTGCTTAAAGATAGCACAAATAAGACCACTGGGGAAAATATGGGGGGGAAAAAAACAGTCTAAACAGTGTTGGTCAAAGAGTTTTCTAATTGCTAGATAGACTACTAATTAAATAAAGTCATCTTTGTGTCTTTAATAAACTCTTCCTGTACAAAAGTAAACCCGTGGAAACCAGGGAAATTCATATCCTCTGCTAGTTTCCAGTTTATTAGCCTGAGGTGCATATTATTTTGAAAATACCAAGTTCAGAAAATATTCACCAACACCCAAGTTAAATATAATGTCAATAAAGTGTGGGTTCAGGATGTTTTTTCCCAAAGGCTTTTCTAGTTGATCTTTTTTTTTTTTTTTTTCCATTTCCAAAGATCTTGTTTGGGGAGGCTTGTTTAGCCATGTAAACGAATTCAGCACTGACGAGGCAACCTATTCTAACTTTTTAAAACCAGCTTTCTCACGGATGTACAGACAGGGACAAATGACACAGTACTGGAGACTTGATGATTCACCTGAATCGAATGTATGTCATCTGTGTGGCAGTGGCAGATGGGAGGGCTGAGGACAGGGAACTGTCCCCTACGTACTTCTGTTAATGTGGGAAGCATCTGTATTCCTGAGGCCCGACCATTGATCATTTCTGCTCTCAACACAATGAAGAAAATGCTGCATCAAGAATCTGCAATATGGTTCCCAGAGAAGAGTTTTTAGGAAAACAACATCTTATCATATATCAGTTACCTTCAATTTCTCCTTGTTTTTCCAAGACATGGACTGTAGTGTTGAGATCTTGGGATACATGCACACACACACACACACACACACACACACACCACTTCAAGCATACTTAGGGACCCCTGCGTAACTGGCTTGTGTATGCTCCTCCTTGACCCATTCTTTTTAGTTGTCTGCTTATATGTTGTAAGCATCCACAGCCCACCACACCAAATAAAATCGAGGACCGTGACAAACACTAATTTATTTAACAAGCTCCTCATGAACATATCTCCCCATCTTGACTTAAACATCACATCACCACGAAACCTGTGTTTAGGGTTTTCTTCCTTTAGTTAAATGAACTTTTGTTCCATGATTGTGTGTTCTTGAATAGGCATATGTATTTTATTTTCATCGCCTTTTGCAAATCTGGGTAATGGGCGGTCTATCATCTGGTGGAACTCATGGTTTTAGTTCAGAAGTCTACCACCCATGCGCAGTCCTGCATATGAACAGCGCAAGGCTCCCTTCAGGCTTTGCCCACGTTCTGCTTTAGGTCAGGCTAACCTGTTTTTCAAAGCATTTTTCCCAGTTCACTCTTCCCACCCACAGTGCATGAAGGATGTTTTCAGTTCACATCCAAACCTATGCTTGATATCCTCAGCTTCATTTATACTTGCCAAGCTCGGGAAGGTTAATAAAAATCATCCCAAGCCATGCATCTTCTTCTCCATCCAATATAAAAATGGCACTTCCCCATTTCAGATGGTGTGTTCTCTGCTGTTTTTATAGATTCCCTTAATCCCCTAAGTTAGTTCCATTTGATTCCTAATTACAGATTGTTTGGAAATGAGAGACTCAAATATTATCACTGATCTTTCTCCTTCCATCCAGATAATTATAGTTTTTTTCCTCAAAATCCAACTCCATGATAAATTGCATTTCCAGATTTTCTAATCATAAATGTCTCCTACTCAAGGACACCCCCAAGTAGGTCATGGCACCCTCTTTTATTTTGTACCCTGTTGAATAAAACGTGTCAGTAATGCCTTTTGATTTTTGAAACCAAATTTGTAAGTGCAGTGGATTTCTTGTTTCGTTGGTTTCCCCCCCTATTGTCTGTTTGTCAGGTTTGGGGTTAAGTTCACATCAGCCTGAAAAGTAGGATGGGGGGTCATTATATTTCCATTGTTTGTCTTTTTTGTATAAAACTAGAATGATCTACTTCTTGAGCAGCCCATGGATATCCTCTCTGTTGGAAGCACTTTAAGCACTGCTGTAGTGCTGTCAACACATACAGTTTTCAATCTTGTCACCCCTTGGTAAGCCAGCCCTAAATATAATTCTTTAAACTTTGCTTTCACATTCCTCCCAGGTGTCAAAGTCCGGGAAGCTGTGATAATCTTTTCCTCTCCATTTAATTCTGCGTTATCTGTAGTGATCACCCATCCTATATTTAAAATGTTCTTCCTTTGTATTGTTCTCCAGCTTAATTGAGAAATAACTGATCTTTGTATTTTGTCCCCTTATCTCTTAGTATTGCCAGAGGCACACATCTTTTTCTAGTTGTGTTTTCAAAGAACAACTCTTGGTTGTGTTGAATTTCCTAATCATACTCTTATAATCTCTACTTATGTTATCTCTTTCCCTGTACATACTTGGGGTTTATGCTACTCTTCTCATTATTATCTTTATGTAAAATGTAGATCATCACTTCTGAGATAATGTGGTTTCTAATTTAAATTTTTGAAGATATAATTCCCTCTGTTTTATATATAAATTCCCTCAATTTATTTCAACATAGTATTCTGATAGGCAGTACAACCATTATGCTTGAATTCTAGTAACACTTTAGAATTCTATTTTTTAATAAAGATTTTATTTATTTATTTGAGAGAGAGAGAGAGAGAGCACAAGTGGGTGGAGGGGCAGAGGGAGAGGGAGAAACAACACTCCCCACTGAGCAGGGAGCCCTATGTGGGATGCAGGACTTGATCCCAGGACCCCGGGGATCACAACCTGAGCTGAAAGGCAGATGCTTAACTGACTGAACCATCCAGGTGCCCCAATACTTTGAAATTCTAGTTATGATGCCTCTGGTAACCCAGGACTTATTTACATAAGCATGTTTGTATGTTTTATTAAATATGTGAGAATCCATTACCTACCTTCCTATTAAATGTATAAATTAGTCTCCACCCATGTCACTATAATCCGAAGTAGGAGGTAGACAGAAAGCTTGGTCTCCAAGATACTTTATCTTTGGTATTTGTTGAGGGTTCTTATGACTTAATACATGGTCAACATTTGTAATGGTCTGTAAGTGTTTAGGGAAAGACATGTATTTTGAATGGTCTCTCTGACACCCACATGCTTTTTTGGACATTTTTGTGCACTACTACAAAATTGTTTTTCAGATTCCCACACTCTTGCAAAGCTGCAGACTTCCCGATCTCTCGGGGCCAACAGGGTGTGTAAGGGTGTCCAGATGTATCGGAGGCCAGGTTTGGCAGGTACATGATGGCAGCCAAAACAATGCCTCCCCTCTTCATCCCCATATGGGCAGTTTTGAGACACAGCTCAACTGCCGGGGGGTCCACCCAATGCCTATTTTTCTCAGCTTTTCACAAGGTCCAGTTTCCATGCCACCACATTTATTTGACCCAGGAGATGAGACCATGGCAGCGACAAAGTGGAAGTCCATCTCACCCCTTAGTTCAAGCTCACAGACAGGTAGGGCTGCCCTAGGCTAAGGCAGCCATCAGCTTCGGCACCCAACCTGCTGACACACCTGCTCTCAGATAGCCCCAGCCACATGTGGGCTGGCTTTATCTACTCTGTTCCTTGTTGCCCCCTGGCTCACTTCAAGATCGATCTGGGCAGAGGCAGTTGGCAACAGTAGGAGACCCACATTTTGTTCAGGGCACCCACTGCTCTCTGAACATATCACTCACCTCCGCACCTTTGCACACATACGCCTATGCAATTTATCTTCCTGGGCTGCCTACTTGCCAAAGTCCCCCAAGCAGGTTGCCCAGAAGAGTCTCCAGGGCGCTGAGTCAGCCCCTGCTCCCCGCACCCTCTGGGCTTCTTCTGCTGCTAGTGCTATCAAAGACTCTACGTTTTCACAGACCAGTCTCCCGATCTACGACATCAGGGCAACTAAAACTCCCGCCATCAGAAAGTGCATTCCACAGCTAGTGTTGAAATGACAGCGCGAAGAATCTCTGAAAGCTGAAAGAAAACAAACACTAACCAAGAAAACAAGCGGACACCTAAACGCGGGGCAGCAATTTGGGTAGAGATGCCCAGTCTGCACCACAAGCATTTGACGGTCAGAATCAAGTTAGCTTGTCGTGAACAGACCATCTGTAGCCCGGAAAATGAAGGTACTTACTTTACAGACTTGAGAAAACAAACTGTCTCCTTGACGATGTGCCCTTTTCATTTCCCAGGGACCCCATGTATAATTAGTTGGCAGCATTATAAGGTGCTTATATTGTCTTAACCTTTTCTTTTTTACCCCTTCTCTGGCTTTTAAACATGCTTTTTACTTTTTAAATCTCAAGCCGGAAAAACCATAGCATTCCTTAGGGAAGAATCATAGAATCTCTGAACAGGGTAGAAGCACATAATCTGAAAGAAATGGGGAATCGCATGAGGAGAATCATGAGTAAATTGATTTTAATATTTTTATAATTAAAAAGCCAAAGATGAGTGACTATAAAATCAATTCCAAATAATTACTTGCAAGTATATAATATGAACACACATGTAAATTATTGCGATATTTTCAGCCAACACTAGGTCATTAGTGTTTGAACAGTAATAAAACAAGATAAAGTATAGAAATAACTCAGATGCAAAATAATATATGGGAATCTATTTTTTGTAATTCCAAATTTGTCTTGCCTTTCATTAGATTTTGTCCACCACCATCGACCTCTGAACGGGCCCTATGATTTCAGAGTTGATCTCCGCAGATGTAAGGTCTCTGTAAAATAGTGGGTGGCCACTTTCATTGGGGAGCTAATTTATTGATTTTCTTTTTTTTTCTGCATAAAAATGATGTTTTAAAAATAAAAATATACTGGATGAGTTTTTAAGTAGATTTACTTTAAGTAGACTTAACACATGCAAACGGATGTTCTCCACCATAGTGGTTCCCCATGGAAGTTGAAACCTCTTTCCACTGGTCCTGTCAAGATTCCAAAAATAGGGACGCCTGGGTGGCTTGGTCAGATGAGCGTCTCCCTTCGGCTCCAGTCATGATCCCAGGATCCTGGGATCAAGTTCCACGTCGGGCTCCTTGCTTGGCAGGGAGCCTGCTTCTCCTTCTGCCTCTGCTCCTCTAGCTTGTGCTCTCTCTCTCTCTCTCTCTCTGACAAATAAGTTAATAAAATCTTAAAAAAGAAAAAGATTCCAAAAATACACAAGTCTTCCCCAGGTACTACAATGCATTTTCATAAATCTGTGTTCTAATCCACAGTCCTTCCGTGCCATCTCATTCTGGCCATAGAGCTACATCACAGAAAGAAAGTATTTATCCTCACTTTGCTCCTTCCAAATCACTCAGGCTGTATTTAGGATCCACCCCAATGTCTTCCTGCTGGAAAACTGCAAAACCAACTTGGAGTTGTAGGTCTTCTAATCCATGATCTTTCCCAATATGGTGCCCATCATGGCCTTGAAAAGTCAGGAATGGATACCTGGAAGAGGCACCACAGTGATGAGCTACAGGTTGTTTAGCTCTGTTGTTCTTGTGTTTAGACTTAAAGGTATCTGCCCTTGCGGTGCTTTTGAAACCAAGACACATTCCTTATTTTCACATGCAAGATCCTCTGTATCTGAATGCTACACTTTGAGTGTCTTGCTTCCACCCATGTACACCTACCTTCCCAAAGCCCATCCACCTAAAACAAAGACACTAAATATTTATTCTGACTGTGCCAAGTGATGGGAAAACCAAGTCGAAAAAATACCAGGGTTTCTTCTTGAGCAGCTCATACTAGCTGAGGTGTGAGGTCACATTGCAGGGTAGTGTGGCATGTATCGTAGGTCTGTGGTGTACATGAGCTCAGTGGCAGTGACAGTGGCTGGACTGGAGCAGCACTCACTGGGACTTGACAGCTAGGATGGGTCCCTACATGAATGCATGTCTACTCCTAGACAAGGGCTATTCCTACTCTTCTAGTAAAGAGCACGTCTGACCCATCCCTGATTATATCCACGGCTTTACTAACTGCATGCAAGTCCCAGATTTCCTTAAATGCCCACCCAAGTTAGCCCGTCCCCATGCACTCTGACAAAAGCTCAGAACAAAGGGTAGGGCTCACTGTCCACATTGTGGAGCCTACCTACCACAGTAAAGTCTTGCCCTTGTCCTCGTTTCCCTTCACACTGCAGTTTGTATGCCAGGGGCATGAAGCATGGTGGCAGCTATTCTAAGAGTATGAATGTGAATGCCAGTCGGCCAATAGCCCAAGTCTAGCCATGCCCAAACGCAAATCCTTACTGCTTATTAAAGCAAAACACAGTAGTTTATATGCCTGTTCATGGAGGCACACAACCCAAAGACAAAAGAAAAACAGAATTAGCCATTACGTATGAGTTCTATTTTTTTTTTTCAGTAGGGGAGGTCCCCCATTGATGTTATGATTGCTAACACCCTAGAATAAGGGAAAAACTGACCACTCTGTAATCACTAAGAGGCATTGTGCTTCATAATAAAGCGTCTTATTTATTCGAAGAAAAATCAGGTAAAAGAGAGCCATCTTGTCCACATGATTTGGAGATAATTAGAATCGTGATGCTTTTCGGAAATGCTTAGAATCATCTACAATGTGGAAGGGCAAATACACAAGAACAGTTCTATATACCAATGGGTCATTCGGAACCTTGGTGTGGTGGGGGGATCTAATTTGCATTTCTGTGATTTTGTACCTAGATTTTCTGCTACTAGAATTTAAGGCACAAAGCACTTCCTACTCTTTCTGAAACTCCATTGTCTTGGTCCCCAGTCTTTGCTTTCCTGGCCTTCATTCAACAGAGATGCAGCAAATACAAATAGCAAATAGACACATGTTAGACGATCTGGTAAAATAGTCTCATAGTGTAGTTGGGCGCTTCTTTAAATATGTTTCATAGAGGTAAAATTTTTCACGATAGCCTGATGCTATTGCATTGGCTTTAGTGACATAAGTGCTACCATTAAATGTAGAATTTTTGCATGCTCTCTGAGAAACTTCTACTTTCTCGTACCTGATTTTATAAAAATCATGGGGAGGGATATCCCAAGAAGGACAACGTAGGGCAGCTGAAGGAATCCCTGCTATAACTCTGTGTTGTAAGCTGCGCCAAAGGGCTTGATCACACACACGTAAAGACTCAGAAGTCCCAGGTACCATTCAGTACAGACCTGCCACTGGTGCAGAACATTCCAGAACTAAGAAGGTGTCTAATCCCATCTACTTCTGGCAGCAAGGTCTGTCTATGAGGACACTCTGAAGACATTCTCACTTCCATGGGGGGTCATTTTATTAGGCACATTTAGAAGTACAGAAAGGTGGAATTGCTACTTGCATTATTTTGACACATAATCCAAGTGCTGATGGCGTTTCACCAACATGTGTAATTGCAATCTAAAGGATTCTGGGAAATGTATATATTCCCAGGGAGGGAGAAATGCCTGCAGCCCTCCTACCTCCCCAACTGCTGGAAGAGGTAGCCCACAGCACATGGATCCCCTTGGAGATGCTGCTTCTAGGCTGCAAACGGGAATGTGGGTTTTCTAAAAGCTCCTTAGTTGTGTCTACAGAATGTGTCTTGATCATATTTAAGATGTACAAAAGGCATCTGGAGTTTTAGAAAAGTCTATCTCCCATCCCACTTATTTACCCTAAGAGACCCCCAAATGTTTCCAAATGTGCTATTTCTAAGTTGAAACAAAAATCAGTAAACCCATATGTGTTTAGTCTTCAATGAGAACTCCTATATTGTTGTTTTATTTTAAGTGCAAACTCAGATTTCCATCCCTTCCTCAGGGAAAATTACATTAGAAGCTATGGCTCTTCAATAAAAGATGCCTTTTTATTTTGTTTAAAAAAAATGGCTTCCCCCTCTGAAACAAATAATGCCATATATGTTAAGAAAAAAAAAGAAGAAGATAGCAGGAGGAGAAGAAGGAAGGGGAGTAAATCGGAGGGGGAGACAAACCATGAGAGACGATGGACTCTGAGAAACAAACTGAGGATTCTAGAGGGGAGCGGGGTGGGGGATGGGTTAGCCTGGTGATGGGTATTAAAGAGGGCACGTTCTGCATGGAGCACTGGGTGTTATGCACAAACAATGAATCATGGGACACTACATCAAAAACTAATGATGTAATGTATGCTGATTACCATAACAATAAAAAATTTAAAGGGAAAAATTAATAAATAAATAAAAAATCTTAAAAAAATGGCCTCCTGTGTTGCTACTTCATTCCAATTTTCTACCTTCCTTTTGAGGAGAAGGGAAGGGGTGAAATTTTGAGGTTCTGACGAAAGGATGATAACTCAACACTAAAATACTCCAATATCCGGGAGTACCCCGGTGTTTTAAATTTGGGTGGGGGGGGGATGTGACCTGCTTATATAATATCCAGATATTTTCTCAGGAATAAGTAGATCAGTTACGGCTTCTCGGGGATGTTTCAATTACTTGACTGTTTTGGTAAAAACGTTTTTAGTTACCTGATTAATTGCCTGACTCCTGCAAATTGTGTGGCCACCCTCATGTAAATCATTTGTAGCAGAAGGCTGATGCCGTGACAGGCAGGGGGACTGGAGGTCTGGCAGAACTTAATGGAAACCTGTCGATCTCAAATTTAAAAAAAAGGGGGGGGAGAGGAAAACAAAACGGGACCGTTTAGCTATAATCTAAGGACAAAGAAAGGTCAAATTGCTACTTGCATTATTTTGACACATAATCCAAGTGCTGATGGCGTTTCACCAACATGTGTAATTGCAATCTAAAGGATTCTGGGAAATGTATATATTCCCAGGGAGGGAGAAATGCCTGCAGCCCTCCTATACCTCCCCAACTGCTGGAAGAGGTAGCCCACAGCACATGGATCCCCTTGGAAATTCTGCTTCTAGGCTGCAAACGGCAATGTGGGTTTTCTAAAAGCTCCTTAGATGTGTCTACAGAACCACCAGGTGTGAGAACTCTTGCATGTGGTCACTATGTCCCAAAATGAGATTTTCCATGAGTCAAAGAGGGAGTAGATGGTGCTGTAGGTCTTTGAGGTCAAATTAAGTTTGGATGCCTTTTTCTTCCAGCTCACGTTTTTGGGAGGTTGTCCAGTGAATGCACTGAAGATCCCGGCGGAGGGGAGAGGGGATGAAAAAACTGTTTGAGTTTGCAGAAACCAGTATTTCTCATGGTAAAACCATTGTGACACTTGGAGAAAGTCTCCTTATGCAACCACTTCATCCCCTGAGCTGTAGACCCCAGGGGTTATGCGTATGCGACTTCAGGGACCATCCCCAAAGACCAAAATTCTTATTGTGGGAGGGACCTGACCTTTAACCTGGGCAGAGCTCTTGTAAGGGATAAACAAAGAAAAAGCCCCAGGAGTTAAACCTCTTGTGTTTGGATTTTTTTGTTTTTAATTCACTTTGATGGTACCTGTTGTTTGGTTATGATATTTCCCTAAGTAGCTGCTAATTAAGTGGCTTTAGCAAAGCCACTCACTCTAGTCCTTATTTGAAACAAAGGAGCTTAAGTAGGTGAGTTTCAAGTCTTAACTGAAATGTTTCGGGTTTTTTCCAGATTTATTGAGCTATAATTGACTCTCCGTTATAAGATGACTCTGTTCCAAACCTCTAATATGCAGCCTGGTGAATATAGTTAATAATACTGCATTGTATACCGGAACTTTGCAACGTTTGTTTGATAACCCTAAAGGTACTTCCCTCCTTGCACCCAAGTGTCAACTGGGACTCCTTGCACCGAAGTGTCACTGTGGAGACAAGTGTTTGACCAATAAATGCATCTTCTTCCCTCAATTGTGTCCTGAACACATAGCCCCCCAGACAGATGTAAAGATTACAGAGAATCTGGTTGATTTACAGGGAGAGTGCAAAAGCTGTTATCTGTTTCTCTTGGTTTTTGGACAAGTTAAGGGCGGTGGGATTTGTGATACGTATTAAAGTCTGGAACTCCCATGGTGATCCCGATGGTGTGTGGCTGGCCTTGCCAGGTAGATAGCCTGGCTTGCAAGGTTCCACAGGACAGTCAAAGCTTTGCTTTGACAAAGGGAACTTCTTGGGGGCGTCTCGGGAAGAAGAAGTCAAGACCCCATTCCAAATATTGGTCTAGTTCTGAGACAGAGCACGGTTGATGTGAGAATAAAGACCCAGGGAGCTTGTGCCTTGAATGTCTCTTATTGGGGCTTGATGTTCGTCTGCTCCATTCCTGTCTCTCCGAGTGTCTGCCTGCCTCTCCGTTCATCCCCCTCTCTATATGTCTCTCCTTCCTCCCTCTCCTCTCTCACTCTTACGCGTGAGCTCTCTCTCACCTCATCGTTTTCCTTTAAATGAAGCTTCTAGATAGATAAAACTCCACGGAGCCTGGTCAGTCCTTCCAAACACACAACCATTGGGAAATCTTTGCAAACATATAAACACTTTTTGAAATTTTTATCATCTTGTAAAACTTTCATGCACAGCTCCTGTTCTAAAAAGAAAAACAAACAAACACTAACATATCTAAAAGTGAATAGCTTTAAGGACCAGGCTTCTTCCCGAGGCCGGTGCTAACTTGTCTACCAGGACCCTCAGCTGCTCAGGGTAAGTCCACGCTCGCAAACCAAGTGCTGGCTCCTTCAGTATCGCCTGTACCAAGGAGACAAAAGCAATTTCACCAGGTGAAAAAACAGTAGGATTGCATTTTAGATAAAATGTTAGGTTGGGCTTAGGTAGAAAAGTTGTAGTTTTGTTATGTGGCACACCACATTAACCGTCAAAAAAAGTCGTGTGTTCTGAATTCAATTCTATTTACATCTTTACCCCAACCATGAGCAGCTAAGATAAATTAGTTCCCCAACATCCAGGCTCTGCTACTATGAATTCTTACTGATGTCTTTACCTGTCACACTCCTGAGAAGGGCAAGCTCCAAAATGCAGACATCCTATTGGCTACTAAAGCCCACATGACCAGAGATTGATCAAAGAGCCTCATATCAATAACCTTCTCATTTAAAATCCTTTCCACAGATTACAGGTTTCCTCACTAATGGCTTGTTATAAAAGTCCCTAAGTGGTGGACATCTTATACCATGTAGAGGTGGGGCTGTGGGGTGTTACCCAGCTGCACATGTTCATCCTTTCTCAGGATGGCTTCTGCACCCAGTTTGAACGTGTGGGGGTTTCCCACCACCAAACAGTTCTATGACACCAACCGGGTATCCTACGATCCAACTCAATTCTGACGCTATCTACCAGGAAATAGGGTCACATCCCCCGCGGTAAGGGCTCGAGGCTGTGCCCCAGGTTCAGATGCTGGTAGAATGGCTGACTGGATGGCTGTGAATCCAGGTTCCAACCTGGATTAGTTGGGTTGGATGAGTCTGCTAGAGTGGCTCACAGAACTCAGAAAAACATGTTACTCCCTAGGTCACCGGTTTATTATAAGTGGATATAACTCAGGAACAACCAGATGGAAGAGATGCCGAGGACCAGGTGTGGGGAAAGGGCGCAGAGCTGTCATGCCCTTTCCAGGTAAGCCTCTCTCTCCAAATCTCCATGTGTTCAACAACCCAGAAGTTCTCTGAAGCCTGTCTTTTTTGGATTTTCATGGAGCATTCATCACTTAGGTATGATTGATTGAATCACTGGCCATTGATGACTGATCAACGTCTAACCCCCACTCCTCCCCAGAGGTGGAAGGGGGGGGACTGAAATTTCCAACCTGCTGATCAAGTGGGTGGTTCCCCTGGCAACCAGCCCCCATCCTTTGGAGAGTTAACCGAAGTCATCTCATTAACATTACAAGGGCACCTTTATTATTCTCATTCCTTGGGAAATTCCAAGGGTTTCAGGAGCTCTGTGCTAGGAATGGGGTGGAAGACGAAATACATATTCCTTATAAATCACAATACCATGCAGAGCTCTTTCAGACTTCACTTCATCGCTCCAGTTTGCTGTGTTCTTTGTGTCAGAATTCATACGATATTTCTCTGCTCTGTTAATATACGATTCTCTGCACCCTAAATTCAAACAAACCCTGATGCTTTGATACTGGAGCAAAGCTCTTATTCGGGGTCCTTTGAAATCTGATATTGCTCAGGCCTCTGATAGCTTTTTTGTTTTTTGAAAATAATTAGTACTTAGTTTAATTTGTTAGCTTTTATTTTACATACTTAACACAACTTGTTAAACTTGTGGTCATTAATGCTTACTAGAGAATAATATCTTTAAAAACATTTTTTTTCCTGATAGTTATTGGTCATGCCTGAAATTTCAAATGAAACTCCTCAGGATGTTGTATCTTAAGAATAAGAATAAAGAGTCTGGATTTTTGTAGGAATGGAATTCTAAGGTTCAAAAATCTGGCTTTAGGAACAGCCATGTATTTCACTTGATTTTTATTCTACAGTAGTAAGTGATACTTATTACATAAAAGGCAAACATTTTAAAAACTGAAAATATTTAATACATAGCTTTGATTTTGATCTTTATAAATTGTATTATAAATGTAAAATTAAATATAGAAAACAATGACAGATGGCCAAGAACCCTCTAAACAAATTTAAAAGATAATTTTTCCCCTTTATTACTTTCTGGAATCTCTCCATTATTAAAATTAAAATCTTACAGATATCAACAAGTCATTTTAAATTTATTACGAAAAGTGTTATGGCCCAGAATGTGGTCTAATATGCTAAATACATTCTGTTCTCTTGAAAGAAATGTCTATTTGGCTATTCTTGCGTGGACTATTATTCTATTATTACAATTAAGACGAGTTGGTGATCATGTTGAACAAATATCTGATACCCTTAACTAATTTCTCTGTCTCCTTTTTCTATCAGTTGTTGAGAGAAGGATATTTTTCTTTTTTTTCTATAAGAAACTTACTTTATTTTTTTCTTTAAATTTTTTATTGGTATGTTAATCACCATACATTACATCATTAGTTTTTGATGCAGTGTTCCATGATTCATTGTTTGTGCATAACACCCAGTGCTCCATGCAGAACGTGCCCTCTTTAATACCCATCACCAGGCTAACCCATCCCCCCACCCCCTCCCCTCTAGAACCCTCAGTTTGTTTCTCAGAGTCCATGTCTCTCATGGTTCATCTCCCCCTCTGACTTACTCCCCTTCATTCT
>NW_027397078.1:41493733-41589101 GCF_003265705.2 Callorhinus ursinus
ACCCTCCCCAATGTCTATCACCCAGCCACCCCATCCCTCCCACCCCCCACCACTCCAGCAACCCTCAGTTTGTTTCCTGAGATTAAGAATTCCTCATATCAGTGAGGTCATAAGATACATGTCTTTCTCTGATTGACTTATTTCGCTCAGCATAACACCCTCCAGTTCCATCCACGTCATTGCAAATGGCAAGAGAGAGAAGGATATTTCAATCCCTCACTTAAGTTGTGAATTTCTGTGGTGGTCCTTGCATATCTCTCAGTTTATGGTTTTTGCATTTTTTGAGGCTTTGTTATTAGGTGCATAAGCATTTAGGATTTTACATCCTTTTAATAAATTGGCGTTTTTATTGTTAAGAAATAATCCTTATCACTGGTCATATTCTTTGCTGTGGAACATCCTTTATGTGATAGAAATGTTACCACACCAAATTTAACCTTCTTGTGTGTTTATCTTTAATCTGTTTTACAAGAAACACATAGTTGGAGTCAGCATATGTGGTTGGCAGCATGTCATATAGCCGGGTTTTGCTTTTGTCCATCTTGGTTAACCCTGCTTCTAATGGGACTCTACAGACCATTCACATTTAAGGTTATTATTGATGTAGCAAGGTCTAAAACATGATCTGCTATTTGTTTTCTACTTCTTTGTCTCATTTTGGGTTTTTTGTTGTTGCTGTTGCTCTCATTTTCCTATTTTTTGCCTTCTTTTATATTATTTGAATATTTTTTTATGATTCTCTTTTTTTTCCTCTGTAAGTGTGTTAGCTATACCTCTTTTGTTATTTTGGTGGTTGCTTTAAGGTTCCTAGTATATACCATTAACCTATTACAGTCCACACTCAAATGATATTACATTTCACATAGAGTATGAGAATATTACCAAAATTTACTTGCATTTCTCTCTTCCTCAAAGCAGATCAGCCTTACTTAAAGAATCACTTGTCTTGTAAAGAGAGGTAAGTAGGGGACACCTGGGTGGCTCAGTTGGTTAAGCGTCTGATTCTTGATTTCGGCTCAGGTCATGCATGATCTCAGGGTTGTGAGATCAAGGCCTGCATGTGGCTCTATGCTCAGCGTGGAGCCTGCTGAAGATTCTCTCTCTTGCTGCCTCTGCCCGCCCCCTCCCTGTACATGCGCATGCTGTCTCTCTCTCAAAAATAAAAATAAATAAATACATAAAATTTAAAAATAAAGAGGTTTAAGTAATAAGAAAAACATGTATATAATTTTCATGTTTGTATCCTATTTGTTTAAACATTCAGTTATTTTGGGGGCCCTGGGCGGCTCAGTCAGTTGACTGGTCCAACTCTTGATTTCAACTGGGGTCATGATCTCAGGGTTGTGGGGTCGAGCCCTGGGTCAGGCTCTGTGCTCAGCTTGGAGTCTGCTTGAGATTCTCTCTCTGCCTCTCCCCCCTTCTCATGTGCTCTCTCTCTCTAAGTAAATAAATAAGATCTTTAAAGAAACATTCAATTATCTTTTAAAGACATTTAAATCATAAAAACAATTCCTACACTTAATCAACGTAGTTACAATTTCTGATGCTGTGCATTCCACTGCATAGATCCGTCTTTCCATAATCACACCTGATATATTTTCTATTTGAAGGATGCTGTTAATATTTCTTGCAGGGCTATCTAGGCTAATGAATTCTTTCTGCTTCTGCATATTTGAGATGTCTACATCTTCTTTGATTTTAAAAGATATATTTGCTTGTTATATGATTTCAGATTGACTTTTTCCCCCCTTGATACCTTATAGATGTTATTCCACTATCTTCTTGCTTGCCTTGTTTCTCACAGGAAATCGGTTCGATCCTTCGTTTTGCCCCATGGTATGTAACCTGTCTTTTATGTCTGGAAAAACCTTTTAAGGTTTTTCTCTTAAGCACTACTTTTTGGCCACTCAATTATGGAGTACTATGCATTTCTCCAAAATACTGCATTCACGTCATCTTACAGCTTCAGTAAATTGGAGTTTAATTCATGATGTTTGTGACTGGGGTTGACTGAACTTCTTGAAGTTTGGGATTATAAATTTATATCAAAAACAGAAAATGATTTGTGATTATTTCTTCAAGTATTGTTCCTGTGATCCCCTTAATCAGGAATTTCAATTGCATGTATATTAAGGTGCTTAAAGTTTTTCCACAGCTCACAGAAGTTCTGTTAATTTTTTTTTAATCTCTTCTCTGTTTTATTTTGTAGAGTTTTTATTGCCATATCTTTAAGGTCACTAACCGTATCTTCCTGATCTTTAAGGTCACTAACCGTATCTTCCTGCAGAGCCTAATCTACTGTTAATTCCACTCAGTGAACTGGTCATCTCATTGTAGTTCTCACATCTGGATGTCTGGCGTGGGTGTTTTAGATATGTTTACTATCTCTAGCTTTGTGAACATATGCAATACAGCTGTAATAATTACTTAATGTTACTGTTCATATTCTACCTGCTCTGTCATTTAAGGGTCCATTTTTATTGATCGATTTTTCTTTTCCTCTGCCTTACCTGTTTTATTCTCCAACTGCTTCCTGTGCCTGAACACTTTAGTTTGGATGCCAGACGTTGTCAAATTTTCCTTGTTGGGTATTGCCTACTTTTGTATTCTATAGGTATTTTTTGAGCTTACTTTTAAGATATGTGATATATGTGGTCAAATGGACACAGAATATTAACCAAGTTAGATCATATTCTGGACCTATAAACAAATCTCTGTAAACTGAAAAAAAAAATGAACTCATATATGTTACCTGACCACAGTGGTATTAAGTTCTAATCAAAATTGAAACACATCTAGGAAATCGACCAATATTGGGAACGAAATAACACACTCTTAAATTACCAATGGGTCAAAGGAGAAATGAGAAGAGAAATCAGAAAATATTTGAACAAAATGATAGTTCAGTTAGTAGATGTGTAGGATGAGGCAAAGCATCACTTAGGAGAAATGTATAGCTTTAAATGACTATGTTGGGAAAGAAGGAAGGTCTTAAATCAGTGACCCCTACTTCCACATTGAGAAACTGGAATAAGTAGAACACATCAGGGCGCCCGGGTGGCTAAGTCAGTTAAGTGTCTGCCTTTGACTCAGGTCGTGATCCTAGGGTCCTGGAATCGAGCCCCCTGTTGGGCTTCCTGCTCCTTGGGGAATCTGCTACTCCCTCTCCTTCTGCCCCTCCCACGCTGCTCGTGCACTCGCTCTCTCAAATGAATAATATATTAATAAAAAAGAATACATCAAACCCAAAGTAAAAAAAAAAAAAGAAACAATATAAGGGAATTAAAAGGGAATAGAGTAGCCAAAGTAATAATAGAAAATTTGGAATAAAGAATATACAGAAACAACGATTCTGTTCCCTAATAACTAGATAAATACTATTCCAAATAATAAAAAAATAACATTCAATGCCCTTGAGTTTTCCGATAGAAAAGAACGGCACTCTCAGCATTTCCTCTTTGTCCCCCACTGTGACTTAAAAATAACATTCAATGCCCTTGAGTTTTCAAGTAGAAAAGAATGGCACTCTCGGCATTTCCTCTTTGTCCCCCACTGTGACTTTTTACCTTAGAACTTCACTGTGATTTTCCAGAGTCAGCCTGTTACACTGTTCCCTTTCTGACCCATCATCTCCCAATGGCTTCTTTGTTGGTTTTTTTCAACTTTCTTTGGTTTATGCCAGTGTTCCCGCAGGTACACCTCCCATTTCCCCCTTCCTTCTCCAGACTGTCTCCAGGGCAACAACTGAGCTGAAAGATCACCTCTTCCATAGGATCATTCCCACACTATATCAGATTCCCAACGTCTCCCTGAGATTCTGATTCACCCCAGACTTCATCCAGTGTCAGATATCTGTGCCTGCATGTGACCAAAACCCCACAGGTACCTCGTCATATGCATGCTTTATTGGTTAAAACCCCACCATATTTTCCTGGAATAGACCCATGCTCGATATAAACAACACAAATAACTCTTAGTTCTAGTCTCCTAGGAACGAAAGTATCAGGTATTTGGGGACATGATCAAAAGTTCATCTACTCATTGTTATAGCTAAGAACTACCTAGAATTGCATATTCTTCATTGAAAAGTATCTATTGATGGGTTTATGTATATAAGTATGTAAGTATATAATACACATCTGAGTTCCTCCATATGCATGTGTATAAAGTGTATATATACATATAAAACAAAAATACATAATTTATATTACATATATTTATGTATTGTCATAATTAATATATCATAGTAACACATGTAATTATGTATAAGTATTTTAAATATTAATTTTATATAGTAATAGAATCTAGAAATATTTTATATATAATTATATAATATAATGCATAAGTATTAATTTATATATAATTCTGTAATATGTGAATATGATTTCTATATAATATAATATATGAATGTTAATTTCTATATAATTATATAATGTGTATATATGTAAAAAAAAAAAATCCCAGATTGAATGGCAATAGCAGCACACCTTGATTTGTAACATCTGCAATTAAAAAAAAATTTTTTTACCCAGGAAATAAATTCTAGATCATTGAAGTAAGAATGAGAACTGAATAAACATAAAACATGACTCCAGGGATAGAAAATCATCTCTGCCAAGTTAGTTCGCAGAATACCTACCTAATTAGATGGGAGGTGGTTTAAAATTCAAAACAGCATGTGCATGGTTGGGGGAGGGGGGACTCTTGTGTTCTATCTCATGATCTAACTGTATCGTGCACGTGAGAGTCTTATGTGTCCCACATCTTTCTGTGACCTTTTGGTTTCAGTCGTATGGGAACATCCCATTTACACCTAGTTATTTCATGAGTGGCTTGTGATGTTTGTTAGCCCACGTCATTATGCATGCCAGATGTCACCTTCGAGACGTTTCAACAGTCAACCGACCTTAACACTTATCAACGTGGTATCATTTAGCTTATGATGCCCTAAAAACACCTTCATGCATAAAATTGGAAAAGTCAAAGACTTTCCTTGAAAGCATACTTCCTTTCAAAGCCTTGAATAGATGTGTGCCCTAGAAACTCAGAGAGCATCTTCAGTTGTGCTTCTAATTGTCTTCACCTGAATCAGGAAGGGCAGGAAAGACAGTCTCCTTCCCCCCCGACTTTTTCGCGTCCCTGTTGAAGCTTCCTGATCCTTGTGGGGAGTGCGGGAGCATCCCCTACAGGAAGGTTCTGGCTCAGTTTAATTTAACTTTGGCTCGGTATCTCTTTCATCTGCTAATTTGTATTCACTCGTCGCATTAGCTGTAAGTGTGCCCAGAGAATCGCAAGGAGGCGGCGACTGCGGTAGTTTGTGACTACATCAACGTTTGGGGATCCTGAAAGGATTCTGCAATTTTGTCAAAGGATTTGGAAGCAGAAGCTGAAATGGATACGGGATTTCTTCCTATTTACCGTGGATTGCTGATACATGGTTCTCAAAAAGTGTGTCTCTCTCTTTAGAATTGTAAAAATTAAACCCCGTAAATGCAGTTAACTCAAAACAGAAAAGGAAATTCAGGGAGAAGCACCCTTCCCCTTTCATTTCATTGCCAAGTGGGAATACAGTCTTTCCACAAAGCAAGAAGAATCAGAGAGAGACATGCTTTGTATGTGCTGAGTGTGTGTGTGTGTGTGTGTGTGTGTGTGTGTGTCATCTTTCCCCTACAAACATGATTTCTTTTTACATATAATATTATGCTAAAGAGCAAGTCAGCTAGTTTTCTTGGGGTGCTGTAGTACAGTATCACAGATGGTGCACCTTAAACAACACACATTCCCTCCTGCTCCTGGAGGCTGGGAGTCTGGGATCCAGGCGGGACGGAGGTCGGGAGTCTGAGATCCAGGCGGGGCTGAGGCTGGTTCCTCCTGAGGCCTCTGGCCTTGGCGTGTAGACGCCGAGTTTTCCCGGTGTCCTCACTTGGTCGTACCCCAGTGCGTGCCTGCACAGTCATCTCTTCTTATAAGAATGCCAGTCCTGTGGGATTAGGGCACACCCTAATGAGCTCATTTTACCATAATCCCCTCTTTAAAGACCCCACTTCCAAATACAGTCCCATGTTGAGGTCCTGGGGCTTAGGGCTTCAACATACCAATTATTTTGGTGAGGGTGGGAGGATGGCACAATTCAAAGCATCACAGCAGGATTTAAGGAGAGACTAGATTTTTCTGCCCCACAGGCTATGGTTATTTAGGTAAATCAAAGTGATCTTTAAGCAAATATTCTTTACCTATCTGATGGATATGCGTAAAGCTCCTTAACAATATGAGCCCAGAATACAAAATAAACGACACCCTGGCCCCTTTCCTTCGACCGCGTATTTGATGATCTACATGACTACGGTGATTACATCCCTCAGCCCCACAGTCTAATTGGCTTCCCCCCGTGAAGACGCAGCACGGTGCTGGGAATTTCTGTGCCTCTTAGTTACACATATACTGCAAAACATGTTTTATGTCTTATATTTTGCTGTGAAACTCGATTCTCTACCTACAGGTCTAGGCATCGAACTACTCTAAAAACTACTCCGTCCCCCAGCGCCCCCCCACCCCCGTTTCCTCTTGTTTGGTGATAGAATGAAAATATTTCCCAGGTGACTCTCCTCTGCCTCTAGCTACAGGTGCATCTTCTGGGGGAAATCTGCCACCAGAATCAGAGAGAAAACCCTCGAGTCACACCTCTATGATAAATGTTTGCCCTGGCAACAAATCTGTGTGAAAATGAGGATGAGAAATAAACAAGAGGAGACGAATGTTTCAGAAAAAGCCCCTTGTTGTTTGGTGTATCATGTGCTCTAAATAATTCTCGGTGACTCTGGGTCTGAAGGCGAGGGCCCCAGGGCTGGTGGGAGGTAGCATGAATGCAATGCATTCCTTGCTGAAGTTCACACATCAAAAAATAAGCGTATCAGCATATTATGCAGATTTATGGTGATTATCCAGTTGAAGAACTAAAATCACAAATACATTTTGGATTGCCCACTGATCGGGGGCTAGAAATATTTGCTTTTAGTTTGTATCCTCTCTGTGTTTCTCCCTCTTATTATATGGTTATAATTTTAAGCAAGTGTGGGTGTAAAGTAGGAGTTATATGTGAGGTCACTGATGTTAGGACGTATCAAATAGGCAGTTACCTCTAATTCTTCTGGAAATGTGTCTCAGCTCACACTGTCCCTGTCTGTTAGTTCGCACGTAGATGGTACCCTATTTCAGAGACATTGGACAAATCAGTGGGAACTCAGTGCAGATCCTCGCAGGGTGAAACTGCCTGCCTGGTGGGCGCCTGGGTGGCTCAGTCGGTTAGGCGACTGCCTTCGGCTCGGGTCAGGATCCCGCAGCCCCGGGATCAAGTCCCGCATCGGGCTCCCTGCTCGGCGGGGAGTCTGCTTCTCCCTCTGACCCTCGCCCCTCTCATGTGCTTTCTCTCTCTCATTCTCTCTCTCTCTCTCAAATAAATAAATAAAATCTTTAAAAAAAAAAAAGAAAGAAAGAAACTGCCTGCCTGGTTAAAGATGGCGCATGTCATGAAGCCCCTTCAAAGTGGAATATTCCTGACCGGACAGAGTCCCCGAACCACATGTACCTGGCCGTCAGCAGCCAAAGAAAGTCTTTGGAAATCTTAGCGACTCAAGAGGTTTTTGGAACAGTACCAAGCAACGCGTGTCCCCAAGGACACTTGGCTCGTAAGTCACAAGGAATGAAACTGGAGCTTCCTCCTCTCTCTGTTTTATTCTGATCGTTCACTGGTGCTCCAGGAGTTTGCTCACAGCTAGCTGTGCGCATTCCCCCGTGAGGACCAGCCACCATGCTTGCCACATTTCCCCATGTCTGAGAAAATCAGCTGATTCATTGACTTGCTCCTGTGGATCCTCCCAGCATCTCATTTTACTCTGATTGCCAGTGTGGTTCTTTCTCCTGGCTTTTCACTGGACGACCAATATAGTCCTTCCTTCCCACCTTCCTTCCTTTCTCCTTCCTCCCATCCTTCCTTCTGGCCTTATGATGTAGGAAAGATGTTAGGGTTTGAGGCCGATGGTCAAGAAAGAATTCTTGACACATCTTTGGTGCAAAAAGGTGGTTTTACTGAAGCATGGAGACAGCACCCGTGGGCAGAAAGAGCTGCACCGGGGTCATGAGGAGAGGCCCATTATATACTTTCAAGTTGGGAGGGGGTTAGGGAGAGCACAAGTCTCTAGGGAATTTTGGAAGCAAGGTTTCCAGGGCCTTGAGGGGGCCTAGCTATTCTTGGGGAAAGGACATTTATTACCGTCTAACAACACCTGAGTCATGAGACCCTTCAGATGTCTATCGGTGGGCCGTATGCTTGGGGGATGATTGCTGACATGTATCTTGGGGGTTTAGAGATAAAGGAAATTTGTAAAGGAATTTTTATGTTACAGTAGACTTACAGGATCCTGGGGGTCGGGCTAAGGTTGCCTCCTGCCCTTAGCAAAGTGTGAACATCAACGCAGTTGAGTCCCTAGAGGAAGGTCACTCTGCCTGTTTCAAGGACTTGTCAACGGGCTGTAGGTAGTAAGGAAATTTCCTAATTTTTCTTCTGCCTTTATCTCCCACATTCCTTCTTTCCTCCCTCCCTCCCTCCTTCCTTCCTTCCCTCCTTCCTTCCTTCCTCCTTTCTTCTGTCCTTCCTTCCTTCCATCCTTCCTTCTATAAATACATACCGAGAAACTGCACACACCTCTCTCATGTATAGAGTGAGGATAATATATACTATCCTCACCTCTTTGGATTGTTTGGATGTCAAAAGAGGAAGATGCCCTATTTCCTTCCAACTTGCTTTCTTGGTGGGTAACAAATATACGTGGCTCCCCACAAAGTCTGACGAAGAGTCAATACTTTAACAAAGAGTGTTATCATTCAGTCAACGTAATGGACATCAAAGCCTGCAGGTGGAAGGTGGGTACAGCAACAAATCAAAAGCCCTCCATTCAAGCAGATGAATGATGCATAAAGTGGCAGACAGAATACTTACCAAAGATGAATGGATTCAATGCATACCCCCGTCCTTGATACTGGTTTGCAAACGCATTTGTCCACCTTATCGCTTCCTTCAGAATGGTCGGTTTCCTGGCGAAATTGGCACCCTATTTCCCTCTGTCTCCATCGATAACATGTTTTATCAGGCAACACTGTGAATCTGGATGTCCTCTCTCCTCTCTTGTCTTGCTTTCCATCTGTGCTCTGGATTTCGCTGTTCCAGGATCCCATTCCCAGACTATCATGGTCCCTGACAGGGGAGAAGCTGGAGCAGTTCTGTATCATTTGCTCTACTTCTCTCAGCCATCATCACCCCATTCAGAGTAACCCTAAATAATATCTTCATTTATTCTGGAGAACCTGTGGTAAGTCAATGCTAAAACTGGTCTGGGCAGATTGAGTGTGGCTTGAAGAAAATGTGTAAGTAGAATTCCACTGGTGGATTCTCCCTACGTGTTAGGGACCCGGCAGGAAGATGATGGGACGGTAATTAATCTGACTCTCCTCCAAGGGGAAAAGAGAGGTCGCTGTAGGGGAGGCCTTTGACAGGGCACACTTGTAAAATTCAAAAAGATACAATTACAGGCTTGTGCTCTCTGAGTAACTAACCCTTCCCAGGAAAAGGTTGATGTATACCTAGGTGTCTCCTGGGGCTGTCAGAGTATTATCTTATGGGAAAGTCGATGATTAATTATCATGGAAATGACTGAAGCACAGCATGTGCCCGCGTTGATTGAAAGCCCATGTCCAGTGCAATTACCAGCTTGTCAATCAGGTTTCTCAAAATAGAACATGGAAACTCACATGGGCTGGTTAAAATATTTATATTGCATTAATTGCAGTTCCCAACATCAAAAACACAACATCCAAAGAGAAATTTCACCCTTTACTCCAAAATTCCATGATGGCGTTAAGAGAAAAACTATTTCTAGCATTTGAAGGATCCTTAAAATACAAATGAGAGGTAAACATCTGCTTTATATTTAAATTACTTATGGTTGGGGCGCCCGGCTGGCTAAAAAAAAAAAAAAATTATTTATTTACCAAATAAATAAATTACATATGGTCAAAACGTGTAATAGATGTGTCTAATGACAGGTTTAAAAACGTTCTGCGTCTCCTTGGACAAGCTTAGACGCAGATAAATTAAGACATGAATTAAAACATTTCTATAAGAACAAAGTATAATAGGAGAAATCGTACAAATATGAAACACATAGTTGCAATTAGTTGAATTGGAAAGATCTCACAAATAATTTTGTACAAGTCAGACAAAATTGTCTTACAAGTCAGACAAAGATAGTAGGTGTACCAACCTTTCCTTCTACATGCGTGTGGGTGACATGTGAACATTATTATATGTAGGAGTAGGAAGAGAAGGACATGCGAGGTAAACACTCAGACACCCACACAAACTAGAGATCAAACCATGTTTGCTCAAGACAGCTCTTTATTTAGATGATTTTTTCCTTTTGCTGAGACAATTTCCTTGTGCTGTAACACCTCCCATCCATTGACTGTGATGAATTACCACACAGAGCCACACTTCTGAAATATCTCACCTACTAGATAATTGCACAATCTGAGCTCCCTCTTCCTATCAGGATTCCCATTGCTTCATGCTTTCAATTGTGCACCTGACCCCCCTTTCAGAATTCGAACTCACTGAATGGAAATGAACTAGTAACTTCTGATTTATGGCATATTCTCATTACTGGTCCAGAAATTGCTTCTTTTATCCCTCCCTCCCATTATCTTGATTTCCCCACCACCACCTAACACACACACACACACACATACACACACACACACACACACACACACACGATGACCTTGACAACAACCCGTAAATACATACGACACGTTCTTCATTCCATTCCCCTGCCTCCGGTGCCTTAAATACATTGTCACCTTAATTCTGTATGTATTATTTTATTTTATTGTCTTACTATGGATGGGATTCTTTAAGAGAATATTATAAGTCTTAAAATAAAAGTGTGTTGTACAGCTCATACTGTTTTAGGACTTATTCTTTCATTTAATACATTGCAAAATTTCATGTACATCATTAGGCTTTGTCCTATCTGACTTCTTTTGATTGCCGTATAATATTTCGTTGAGTTCAAATACGACAAGGTTTCACTTATAATTTGTGCCAACGGCTGGTTTATTGCTTTTGACCACTGTGTATTTCACTGTAGTAGTAAACGAGCCCACCCACAGAAGATGGAGGCACTGCATCAAAAATGTAAAGATCCCACATGTTGAAAAATGGATGAAGATATCTTTGTGCAGGTGCAGAGTCCTTGAGCTGTGCATATGGAGGGTAAGTTAAACGTCATTTTCTAAGAACATCACAGGCTTCCACTGGACATAAGTGAGGCAGTGATGACCGAAGCAAACAAGCAGATAAAAAATAAAGTCACCAGATGAAACACAGAGTTTGAAAAAAAATAAAAAATAAAACTGTTGGTATAGACAGAACACATGAGAACAGCTGTCTCTCCCTGAATATAAAGAAAAACTGTAAAACTGAGAAAAACAAGGAAGAAAATAACAAACAGATCTCATCCCTAATCTATAGTGATTTCTGCTGCAGAAATGGTAACCAGTCCCAAAAGTTGCTTGCGTTGCACACAGTTACTCATCGGCGTTTCCCGAATGCTTCCCAGAAGCCAAGAAGTCTACTGGATGCTTCACAATTCCAATTATCCTGTAAAACTAACCAATACATTGATTATCTCTGTTCCTGGCACCTAGAACAGTTGTAGGCACCCGTGAGTGCTGAATACATATCTTTAAACATGAAGGATGCCTTACTATTTATAAGTAGAGGCATAATTTTTCCGTGGGACCATCCATATTATAATGCCCTCCATCACTGGTAAATGTAACCGAGAAGACAAAAGGACCACCAGGAGATTTTTACTCTCATTAATTCCCACTTCAGGCCTTCCTTCATGGCTCTTTTATGGAGAATATGAGACAAACAATGTAAAACATGCATAAAATAAATGGGGTCAACAAATGCACTGGTTTTATTATAGAATTACTGAAAAATACACTTTCTCCCTAGTAATGGTCATTTGACAGATTTCCTCTATAAACGTGTATTGCTTTGATAATGGAAAGACATAAGCATTGTTTAAAAAAATCATTCCCCAGGGCTCCTGGGTGGCTCAGCCAACCAACTAACAAGTGTCTGACTCTTGATCTCAGCTCAGGTCTTGATGTCAGCATTATGAGTTCAAGTCCCGTGTTGCACTTTGCACTGAGTGCAGAGCCTACTTTAAAAAAATAAATAAATAAATAATTTTTAAAAATTTAAAAAGTCATTCCCTTCCCACCTAGGATGTATGAAGGGGTGCCCCTACAGTGGGTGTGGCCTGTAGGATTAAGGGGAAGCTGGTCGTGGTTTTACACATTAGGAGCCCTAAATCTCCCTATCTGAAATGCGATTCCAAGAAGCCAGCCCTTCAGGGGCTCAGCTGTTGGGGACATGCAATAGATAGAATATGACAGTTCCCATGTATTTCCTTACTCTCAAATCAATTACAAGCCCACTGGACATGACTAGGTAATGAATATTTGCTAATTAAATCTACTCTAATTTTTAAGGTTAGAATTGTAGCTGTTGAAGTCAGTGACCCGGACTGGCTAACATTTCTGTGCTTGGAGACCTACCGCCTAGGAGGCACCTGAAAGCTGTTTACTAACAATAAATAGCAAACAGTAAAACAGCAAAGATTCAATGGCTTGTGTTGGTGGCATTTACATCCCTAAAAAAAAATAATGTTATGATCGATCATTGAGTGCCAGTAGTATTGCAGACATCACGTTAAGGATGTTTCTTTCAATAGTTCATGAAATCGTTACAATGACGTGCTTGAAGCAGCTCATGCTCATTTTACTTATGAGAGAAAGTCCACAGAGAAGAAGGCACCTACTGTAGGATAGCCAGTAGTGGAGCTGTGGTTCAGACAAAGGCCCCCACATCCAGTGAGAGCCAGATCCTTGGGAAATATGAATAAGTGCTCTTCTGGATGTGCAAATCCTTCCTTTCATCTTCCTAGCCCCTGTCCTGCTTTCATTTAGGACGAAGTGGTGGCCAGAAAGAGAGCCTGATGGGCTTCTTCCAGAGGACCACACAACGAAATTTGCTGGGTGATGCGGTGGGGTGCTGCATAACTCGGGAACAACATACAGCCCCAAATACTTGGAATGACAGTGGCCTCCAGAGAAAACTGTCAGGGTCTAGACAGCAGACTCATGGTTATATCTGAGAAAAGAAAAAGGAAGAGAACTGACCCTCCATAATTATCCCCCAAAGATGTCCACAACCAGATCTCTGATACCTGTGAATAGGTGTGTAGCCATGAGAAAAGGGGCTTTGACTATGTTATTAAGTTAGGGATCTTAAGATGATGGGATTGTCCTGGATTATCCTGTTGGGCCCATTGTTATCACAAGCATCCTTACAAGAGGAGGACTTGAAGGTTAAAGTAGAGAGAAGGAGATATCATCATAGAAGTGGAGGTGAGGTAATGTCTTTTGAAGATGGAGGAAGTTGCCACAAGTTTCTTGAAGCTAGAAAAGGCAAGGAATGGATTCTCCCCTTGAGTCTCCAGAAGGAACGGGCCCTGCTGGACACCTTGATATTTGCCCCTTAAGATTCATTTTGGAGGTGCCTGGGTGGTACCCAATTAAGCAACTGACTCTTGCTTTCAGTTCGTGTCCTGACGGGGTCATGAGATTGCGCCCTGTGTTGGGCTCCGAGCTCAGTGCCAAGTCTGCTTAAGACTGTCTCTTGGGGCGCCTGGGTGGCTCCGTCAGTTAAGCGTCTGCCTTTGGCTCAGGTCATGGTCCCAGGGTCCTGGGATCGAGCCCCGCATCGGGCTCTCTGCTCAGTAGGGAGCCTGCTTCTCCTTCTCCCTCTGCCTGCCTCTCTGCCTACTTGTGCTCTCTCTCTCTCTCTCTGTCAAATAAATAAATAAAATCTTAAAAAAAAAAAAGACTATCTCTCTCTCCCCCTCTGCCCCTCCCCACCCATCCTCTCTCTCTCTCTCTCACTCTGAGATAAATAGATAAATCTTTAAAAAACAAAAACAGACTCATTTTGGACTTCTGACTTCCAGAACTGTAAAAGAATAAGTATGTGTTGTTTTAAGACACCAAGTTTATGGTCATTTGTTACAGCAGCAACGGAAAACTCATACACCGTCACTCCTTGGCCAACCTGGCTGCCCCTTCACCGTGGAGGAATTTGCAAATTATTTCCCTTTTACATTATTCAATCGGCCAGACATCCATCTTAAGGAAACAAGCCAGTGATAATGGCACCTCCCTGGAAGAACCAGGGAACAGAGAATTCCTAAGTTTTTCATTAGTATGTCCACCAAAGACAACTAAAACGCAAGTTCTTAGCATCTCACAGTTGTTGTGACTCAACATGACATTTTAGAGAAGAAGAAAACAAGACACACTGAGTTCTAAATTGGAGATTTCCTTCTGGGCAGTTTTCATTGAGTACACATTACCTAAAGGTACCCAAAACAGCCTCTGTAGTTGCGTGAGGACTGACATGAATTTCTTCCTTTCTCTCTCCTTCTTTCCCTCCCCCTGTAAAGTGTGTGTGTTGCAAAGCTAGAAAATACCGTAAATTTTAAGCCAGTGGTTCTCAAACTCCAGGGAGTATCAGACACATACTGCTGTCTCCACCCCAGAGATTCTGATTCCGTAGGTCTGAGGTGGGGCCCGGGGAATCTGAAGAACCAAGAATTCTCATGGGAGAATGATGCTTCCGATCTTTGGAGGACACTTTGGGAAATGCTTTAGTCTACATGAATAACCCAGTGTGGTGATTCTCAAGCTGGGACATTTCAGCCCCCAGAGGACACCTGGCAATGTCAGGAGACCTCTCAGTTGTCACATCCTTGAGTGAGGGTGGGATGCTTCCAGCACCTAGCAGGTGGAGACCGGGGATGCCACAAAATTTCCTACAGAGAGTGCACCCCCAAAGAACGATCTAGTCCAAAATGTCAATGGCTTTGTGGTTGAGAGCCCTGATGACATAAATGGACATCCTCACATGCCACAGCTTTGTGTCTCTGGGCAATTTACTGAGTGCCTCCAAGCTCTAATTTGTCAATATATAAAATAGAAATGAAATGTTAATAGAGTTATAAAAAAGATGAGATGGAATAATGTAACAAATTACCCCGCAGATTGTAAACTCACCATAAAAATGTATTGCTATAAAATGCATCTCTCCACTTCAATAATATATAATTACCTAGTCAAGGAAGGCATGTATTCAGAATCACAGTGGGCTGTGAGAGCCTGTTGTGGGTAGCCAATCTCCTGTGACATCCATGTAATCACCCGGCAAAAAAATGATTATTTGCCGATCCTGGAAAGATGAATCTTGAGAGTTGAGACAACAGTGCGTCTTCTGTTTCCACAATGGAAACTTTTTTTCCTTGATACCACCCTGAATAACCAGAAATAAGATCAGAGCAACAGAAATCAGCTCCATTCCCCGTGTAACCGATCCACATTGCTATCTTATTTAAAACCCTCCACTGTGCTACTTAACTTGCAAATGAACCTTCCAGGATAACGAGTAAAGATGGAGATGTCTTTTGCAAAAGTTTGTCCCTGGTTTCACTAGGAAAATATCGGCCCTTGTTTAAGCATTGGCAAAGCATTATTAAAGACTTAGGTATGCGAGATTTAAAATCGTTTATTTACAACAACAACAACAACAAAAAACCCCTCTTGATATTACAAAATTTATGGTTTTTCAACTGGTATTCTCCAAAGTCTTTATCTCCAGGGCCTGCTGTTTTGATATTTAATACATGAGATGTGTCAGATAGACGGTTGAGGAGGAGGGATGTCTATCAAAATTACAAATAATTTAGAGCCATTATGCCGAGAACTTTTCAAAGCAAGACGCAGAAAGGATGAGACATTTCAGCATGCCTCTGACATTCCTCTCCGCTCTTCCTTCTATCCTCAGCTCTTAATTGCCAGCAGACGCTCCTCCAAAGAGTGCAGTGACAGCTCTGTCTTCCCAGAGCTCGTATGTGGGGCAGTAAACAGCCTTTATTCATGCGTAAGAGTCTTCAAATGCAACATGTATAAATACAGGAAGCAACCTGTAGGGCAAAGAAGATGGTTCTGCATGCTAATCGATGAAGAATATTCTAAGCACTGGTGTCTACATAGAGTTGAGGAAGAGAGATCACACTGGGCTCCTGCAAAGACTTGCCTGGCGATGACTACCTTTTTGTCGAACAAAATGGACCGGGATGATTTGATCTGAGTTAGTTTCTCTCCAAGGCAAATGTCAGCTATAAAAAGGCTGTTGGGGTTTCAGCGCTATTATGGAATATGGCAGGGACAAGGGCCCTGGGAAGTGATTAGTCTGACACTTTGGCAGTGGGTATATATATATATATTTTTTTAAATGGGCTAGGCTTTTAAGTGGATGCCACCAAGGAGGAGAATTGATTGCTTAGATTTCTGGAAGATGTACTAAAACTTCACTGGGAGATTTTGAGCTTCCCCGAGTGCTGTTTTCTCTCATAACTGTGAAAGCAATATTACCACAATTATGTGAAATGTCCTCTGAAACTAACTTTTTCCTGATATTTCTTTTACTTATATAACATATCTTTTATATTTTTTAATGTGGACCTTTCCTATGAGGCACAGAAACACACCATACATTTCATTTCTAAACTTTTAAATTAAGAACAAGGAACTTTGTACTGATGACAAAGAGTCAAAAACAAATGTAGTCCGCCCAGTGTGGATCTTGCATTTTGGTCTGCCCCTCCGGACCCCTCCCACTCTTAGCTAAAGCCTACAGAAAAGCATTCTGTCGATGATCCTGCTTCCCAACTACCTGTGTTCTCTAGTCAGCTGACCTTTGGCTGACAACCTCATAAAATACTGAAGTCGTTCTAGCCAGCATTAAAAAAAAAAAAAAATAGGTCTAGTTTTGCCACACCCTTTGGATTATCCTACCTCTTAGCTGTCATTCTCTGAGTGTATGCATCAGGAATGTTAAGTCATCGCTTTTCCCAAAAGGCTCTATCTACTCTTTAGTCTTTCATAACCCTACTTTTTGCCTGCATTTTCTATGTCCTGGACCAATTTTTCCTATGATTATATATGAACCGCTTTGGGGTTTTCTTTTTATTTTTTTTAAATTAGCCAAGATATAGTACATCATCGGTTTTTGATATAATGTCCAATGAAATCCTTTTGTTCAAGAAAATTCAGTTGATTCTTCAATTCACTATATTTTATGGACTTTTCTTGATTCTCTGGCTTAAGAGACTACAATTCTCCCTCTTCACACACACACAATCATCTCACTTTCTCCCTGGAAAGCAAAAAGATATTGGAAATATCTTCCAGCCCTGTCTAATCGGAGGCACATTGGCTCCTGCTCAGATTGAAATGTTTCATACTTCCAGTCCCAATATGCATACTCCTTCCCCCCTGCAGGAGCCCATCCTTCACTCTCATTTAATCTTGTGAATTTTTTTTCTCATATTTCTTCTTCCTCTCTTCCATGTTTGTCTTCCAATGATTCATCAGTCCAAGCCTTGCCTGGACCACTACAAATGTTCTTTGCTTCCCTTTCATGAGTTCCACTGCAATGTTGCTAAAGCACAACTCATCCACAAATGGAATGCCCCAGGTTAAAACTTTCATTCACCCCATTGTTTAAGATAAGGTGCTAGCTCGTTAGTGTGACCTGAAAGACTCTCTGTGATTCTCCTCCCTGCCTGTCCACCCTCCAGCTGAATTAAATTACTCTGCCTGCCCATCCCTTCCTTCCTCCCTTCATCAAATACTTATTGCACCAAGTACCTTCCAGGGTCTGTATGAGATGCCAGGGATAAGGTGATGTACTCACAATACGGGGCCTCGTGTTGAATGTGGGCTCCATAAAAGTTTCGTGAATGAAATGTTGAATTTGGAAGAGTGGATTCTCAGTGAGAACACTCTGGGTTCCATGACCATGATCATCTCCTACTCTTCATGGAAATCGTGAAAGATAGATGGATCAGCATTAGTGACCAAGATGTAAGGATCAACCCACTCTTTAGGCCTGCTATTATTGCATCCTTGCCAATGAATGGTCTTGGCTGTGACTTGGTCTCCATTATGAGTGTGCTCAAAGGGAGAGCAGTCTCTGAAACTAAGCACTCATATGTGTCCTTGGTTTTTATTTGCATAAGTGCACCATGCACTGGGGTTATCACCTGCTAGGGTCTGAATGTTTGTGTTTCCCCAAAATTCATATGCTGAAAATCCTAATTCCAAGGTGATGCTATTTGGAGGTGGAGGTGGAGGTGATGCTTTGGGAAGAGATCATGTCATGAGGGTGGCATCCTCATGAACAGGATTAGGGCCCTTATAAAAGAGACCCCAGAGAGCTCCCTTGCCCATTTCACCATATGAAGACACAGCAACCCAGAAGATGCCCATCACCCGACCACACTGGCACCCTGGTCTTGGACTTCCAGGCTCCAGAACTGTCAGAAATAAATATTTGTTGTTTATAAGCACCACAGTCTGGGGCACTTTGTTATAGCTGCCTAAACCAACTAAGACATCCTATGATGCATGTCGTTCATCTAACAGCACATAGCATCATGAGACATGAGAACAGAGGTAAAGAATGGTGAATGAACTGGACCAATATCACAGATATATGCCCAAATCAAGGCATACAGTTTCCCCGCATTTTAAAATAAGAGGATAGATCTCATGATGAGGGTGTTCTTACTACCAAGAAAAGCCAACACACAAAAGAACACAACAAAGTTTTTGGAGGTGATAGGTATGTTTCATATCTTCATTGTGGTCATGGGACCACAAGTATATGCAGAGGTCCAAACTCCTCAAGGTGCCTACACTAAATGTCTGCAATTTTTTGTATATCAATAAAGTTTAAAATAAAATGCCTATGTGCATACATAGATGAATAGGTAGGTAGCTTGGTAGGATTAGGTAGATTGATGATAGATAAGTAGGTAGATAGATTGGGAGATAGGTAATAGATACATGCATACAAACATAGATAAAGTAAGGGGAAAGGACACAAATCTCACATGCAGAAGAAATTTCAAGCAATATATGTAAATACTTAGCCTTGAAGGATATTGAGTGTAACTGCCTGCTTCTTACGTGTGGACAACAACACCCAAAAGCATGTCCTCAGACTTTAGGTTGTCACAGCCAAGAGGCACCTAAGGAGACAAGAAGACTGAATGTTGTGTGAGATCCTTGCTAGAATTTTAGAAAAAGGAAAAACACATTAAGTAAAAACTAAGGAGATCTGAATGAACTACAAACTTGAGTTAATAAGAAAGTGTCCACATGAGGCATTCATTGTGGCAAATGTAAGATGTTAGTAGAGGTAGCTGAGTGCAGGGGTTATGGAAAGTCTTGGTACCATTTTCACTGCTCATCTGCAATCTCTTAAAAAGTAATTTTGAAAGAAAAAGTACATTGCTCTTCAGGGAAAAAAGATATGATTTCCCTTTCCTTGTGCTTAGAAATATTTCACTTCATTTTTGTAATTGTAAATCGTATTTTTACAAAGTCAGCCTCATCCCTCACACATTTCACTACAAGTGGACGTAGCTAGCCTTGAGAAAGACCAAGAGGAAGGATAAAATTGTAACTGAAGCAGCCCCCAAAGGGATTTGGGAACAGCTCTGGCTGGAGAACCGGAACATTCTAGGCTAGTCTAAAGAAAGCTTGGTTCTAGGCAACTTGGTTTCATTCACTTGTTGGTGCATTCAAGAACAAGGCGCGTGTTTACGCTGCGCCTCATCTGCATTCACCCCATCTGGATTAGCACTGATGCTATGGCTGTACAATCAGGAGATGAAGAAATTGAGAAAATTATCAGATAGAAAATGCTGGGAAGTGTTTTCTCTGAATCTGAAGCTCCATCTCATGGGCTTGTGGAATAAAAATCCAAGGAGAAACCAAGAGCCACGTCTGGAGGGCAAGAAAGAAGCCACTGGTGCCAGGCTTCAGGGAGGTGTGGTCTGTGGCCTTTCCACTTTTCTCTTTGAATGAGAGCTGGATACTCTTGGGCACTTTGCTGTAAGATGCCCGAGGATGCCGTCAGGAAGCTTATCAAAAATAAACTCATTTAATCATCACAGGGCACTCCAGAAATATTCTTTCCCTCATAACATTGTACAGCCACTCAGCTACGTGGATTTATTTTATTGAAAAATGTATTAGGCGAAAATAATATCTGAATCAAATCAAGGAATAAGAAGGAAAACTCTCCCAAAATTGCAGAGGGTTTTGTTTTCCATTTTTCACAAAAGACTAATGGAAATGGGGATCATGCACTCAGTAGCAGGAACTATCCCCGTCCACCATTAGAATTCAGTTCTTCTGGGACGTGGAGGCAGGATCCCCACAGCAGCCCCGGTGCTGCACCCCCAGCCAACCAGCCCGACATCCCCGCTCCCTCCCTCCGTGCTTCCCCAGCGTCCTCTGAGCATGTCCCACTACAAGGTGTGATGTACTTTTCTGCTGTCTTCACCTGTGCCCTCTGCCCTTCCCAGTGCTTCCAAGGGTGTGCAGGATTTGTTACCGAACCCGTGTTTGGCTACCTGTTGCTCAAAAGGCCAACACTCAAGACATGACTTTTGATTGGAAAGGAACTTAACCTTTATTCTGGAGGCCAGCAACCTGGGGCAAAGGCAGACACTTGTCCACCGGACCTAGGGATTTTTAAAAGGGGTTTAATCAGTTAAGGGAGAGCAATGAGTGGTCTGTGACATTTCTTCATTACCTGCAGACTCAGTGATGCCAGCTAGAGTTATCTTGGTGCTTCAAGGTTGTGTAAGAAAGTCTGGTTCTTTGGTGCCCGGGGGTTGGGAGTGCAAGAAGGTCCGGTGTCGGGGCACCCGGGTGGCTCAGTCAGGCAAGCGTCTGCCTTCAGCTCAGGTCATGATCTGAGGGTCCTTGGATCGAGCCCTGTGACAGGCACCCTGCTCAGCAGGGAGTCTGCTTCTCTCTCTGCCCCTCCCCCGGCTCATGCTTTCTCTCTCTCTCTCAAATAAATAAATAAAATCTTAAAAAAAAAAAAAGAAAAGAAAAAGAAAAGAAAAGAAGAAGGTCTGGTTCCTCGGTGCTCAGGCGTTGGTAGTGCAAGAAGGTCTAGTTCCTTGGTCCATAGGGATTGTGCAAGAGTACTCTGTTCTTACTGCAGAGGAGGGCAAGGTCTACAAATACACGAAGGTTGGTCAGTAAAGTCATTTGTGTGATCTTAAAAGAGAAAAACATTTTGCTAATAGATTGCTGAGCTAATCAGAAAGCCAAGGGTCTTCAAACAGACTTGCTGGCCTCTGTGGCCTGGGAACATTCTGGTCCTTCACTCCCCAAGGCCAGTGGTCTGCAAATCTCAAAAGAAAGTAAATTAGTTCCGTTACAGATCAAGGGCCTTAGGTCAGCAAGCAAGGAGTGTGTTCAGTTGAAGCAAGTTAACCCTTAAGACCAGGTGGAACACAGGTCAGTCTCTAAATTGCCAGGAGCAGGGGGCGTCTGGGTCGCTCAGTCAGTTAAGCATCCCAGGCTTGATTTCGGCTCAGGGCATGATCTCAGGGACCAGTGGTTGGAGAAGTCACCTTAAACAACCAAGGTGTGCAGCTATATGTTGATGGAGGACCCTTCCCAAGTCAGTGAACACTCCACTTTCCATATGGCCTCAGATTCCATCTATACAGGTGCCTAGCCTGGAAGAGGCATCAGCATCAATGACTGAGTGCACCCGTGCCCAAACCCACATTCTAGAGTGCAGCATCGTGGGTGAGACCACAAACACTGGAGAGGTCATTCTCCTTCTTGTTTAGAATTTCTACCTTACCCACCTAGCTGATACATTTACAGCAGCAACAACTCACCTCTACTCTCAACGGGAACACGCGGTGACCTTTATCTTTATTACTCATTGCTGTGGGGATTGTCAATTGTTCCGTTCATGATAAATCTGCATAATGTGTCATGCAAAATAATCACACTATTTGTACCTTCACAAATGTTATGTAATATCCAATTCCTGATAGTTTCATTAAAATCACAGATATGCAATTCGCATATTGAAAGAAATCTGCACACAGGTCTTGTGTGATCATATTTTGTAATTCTCTTCTCTTTGGAATAAAAAGTGGGACTCCATTTTTTCACTGTTATACCTCTTATGGTTTTTTTAGCTGCATGCCTCTCTTGTCTCCTTCTGCTCCACATCAGGGAAAACTAATAAAAAGAAAAAGCCCCATTCTCTGTTCTTTTGTGTCCTTGGGAGGTTTACCCTGGCACCAAGCTCTAGCCCAGTGAAAATCCCAAACCCGTCTTCCTTTGCTGTTCCTGCTACGCATTTTCGGATGTCGGGGAGGAAGAATTTGCTCTGCCTTTCAAGGTCCTTCTAGCTGGACTAAGAATCGAATTGACATGAGGCAGATTAACATAAGGAAACCACATTTACTTTTGTATGTACAGGGAACCCACACAGACATGGAAATTCCAAAGACAGGCAAAATGAGGTATATATGTCATTCTGAATTGAGGAAAAGGGGGTAGGGGCCTGGAACTACGAAGGGAAGGAATGCAGTTCACAGGAAGATGAAGAAGTAACTGTTTGGTAAATGGGTGTTTGCTGAGCCACTCACAAACAGTGGGACATAGAGAGGACTTTGATCCAACAGGCTTCCCTGTGCACTGGTCCTAGTTCATAGCACAGTGTAGTTATCCACGCTAATAGCTCTGTGCCTGGAGCAGGTCCTCTAGCTGAATTCCTCTTAGGCAGTCATGGGGTAGGTAAAGAATCTTTCTTGAATTTAGTGGGTTTTGATTGTTTTTTAAGTCAACATGATCCTCATGGCAAAGTGGCCCATCTTGGGGCGGCCTGCCCTCAGCCCCTGCACAGATGAGCTAAAACCCTCTAGCTCTTCTGTTCCCAGAACATCTCATTATGGAGGCAATAAACTCTTCATACCCTCTTGGTGTCTGTGTCCAGTCACCCATCTCAACAACCAAACGAAATCTGGGGGCACAGACCCTTCCCAGCTCTGTGGGGTGACCCCGAAAATAGACATGACCATTTTCAGGTCAGAGACCCAAATTCTTCCAGGACACTTGAGATTTTCTCCTGTGCCTCTGATCAGAAATCCGTCTCATGGCTTTTCCTAAATGATTCACAAGCAAAGGAAAATGAGAGTCTTTTTCCTGGCCAACACAAATGATCCTTATGCTCTGGGCTGGGGAGAGGTGGAGCTTTCCAGAGCATGTTGTTTAAAGAATATGAGCCTCCTAAAAACCAAGGAGGAAGGAAGGTCTGTTCAGTAGACAGCCACCAGCACCTGTTTCAAACAGAATGGCATAGCGAGCAATGGAGAGAAACGCATCCAGACATCTCTGTGTGGACTAGCTTTCCCTTACTCCAGTTCCAAGCCTTGGCAAGCAGGGAACAGCCTCTTTAGTTTAACTTTATGAATATAAAAATAAATAAGCTCGCAGGACACATGCTTTATAAAAATAGATGGCAAGGAGTCGTAGACTGTCTTAGACCTTTGCCTGCAACGTGCATGTATTTCATTTAATTTTTAAGGCTGTCTGATAGTACAGAAATGTACAGGGAAAGACAACCAAATAATTGTGGATAGGAAAAGCTTGAGCTATTTGTAATCATGTGGAAAATTAATTAAATTAGATAATCACAGCTTTTTAAAGCTGTGGGATATTTCATTTAAAAATTCATTAATTTATGTATAATAACAATCTTTAATTTAGTCACTGTATTTTAGCATCTAATTATTTGTGGGAGAGCCATAATTCTCTCATTTTGTGTAGACCCAAACGGATTCACTTGATTTCTGAACCACCAGAGGACCAAATTGTTGAACACGGCGAGACCTTTTAAAAATATGGTGCCTGAGGTTGTCATCAAAATCTGTTACAACATAATATTTTCAGCCTGTTAAAAGCATCCTATGATAGGGCACTAATCAATATTGAAAAGAAAGCCAGTGTTGGTGGTTATGAAATAAATGTTTTAACATGTATTTATTGTTATCGTTCATAGTTTTAATTGAAGTTTAAGATAATACACAGTTTAAGGGAGAAGTCTTCCCTGAGGCAGGGGGATTCTGAGGTACATCTGCAGCTGTGAGGGGCGTCATGCGGGCACCAAAGGAACTCACAGCCTTTGGCTGGTGCATCACTCATGGGCCTCATAGGGTTCAAAGTTTATTCATGTTTCTATGCAGTGCCTGCAAGGTTCAACTCTGAGTCATTTGTTTAGAAGAAAATAAAATATTTGTTTCTGCAAAGCAACATTATCAATAATGGCAAGGTTCCCACACAACCCTTAAAACACTTCTCTAGCCTGCCTCCAAAAGAATAAGATACTCAACACTTTCAATGCACAATGATAGGAACATAACATCATGGTAGTCTAACTAAATAAAATAGATTAGAATGTGGTTTTTAAAATAACGGTTTTAGAATCCTCTCAAAAATCTGAACACAAAATGAGTGATTTTCATTTCGAGGGTGATGAAGTGCCCGATGTGTCATTTTATAGAAGTTCTGCAGACTTATTCTGGAAGCTTTGAAGGAGTTGGTGTGTTTTGATTTCTTAAGGTGGCTGCAAGAATTGGGGGTTGACCAGAATAGGGTGTGTGGACAAACATTCCTCGAGACACAGGGACTGTCCGCAGGAAAAGCCAAGAAAGGACCAGAACAGGGTTTGAAGAATCATCCTTGTCAAACTAACAAAAATAATGCCCAAATTACCCTTGGCAACAGCTTTCTTAGACCAACCCTTGTCTGAGCCATTGAAAATGTAGTTAAAAAATCATATTAGAACACCCAGTGCAAAGTCCTATGTTGATAGCATTTGAGATTCCCAGCTCAATTTCTAAAATGCAAAGCTTAATTGTAAAGTCAATTTTTTGCTGGTTGGCTCATTTGTATATTTGAGTTAAATATTTCCAGAATTTCAAAATGCAAAGCTTAATTGTAGACTGAATTTTTGCTGGCTTGCTCATCTGTGTATCTGAGTTAAATATTTCTAAAAAGATACTCCCTGAAGCTTCATGGTGCCCAGAGTATTTTCACAGATATCCAAACTATTTTCTGATGTGCCAAAGTAACCTCAGGGCCACACCATTCAGTGAGTAATGACCTCGTTAAACTAAAATGTAAAAGTTGTCCTAAAAAAGAACCTCTTTGGGGGCGCCTGGGTAGCTCAGTTGGTTAGGTGACTGCCTTCAGCTCAGGTCATGGTCCCAGGACCCTGGGATCAAGCCCAGCATCGAGATCCCTGCGGAGGGAAGCCTGCTTCTCCCTCTCCCTCTGCCTGCTGCTCCCCCTGCTTGTGCTCTCTCTCTGTCAAATAAATAAAATCTTAAAAAAATAAAAGAACTTCTTTGTTCTGTTTCCATTTATTTCTTACATATTGGAAATGTCAATTTCTAAGAGTCAAATTCTGCCCTTGCATTTTCTCACCCAAGCCACCAGAAGGGGATTTCATAGACTTTTCCTCACTGTTTATGAAATACTTTGCATTTCCACTTGTGGTTTCCAAATCAACATATCTGAAAAGGACTCCGTTGAATGAAGCCAGGTTTTGGTCTTGTGGCATTCTCTGTAGGGGTAATAATTGGGTTGGGATTTGAAACACTCAAACATACTTTGTCTTATGACTTCCTTCTTCCAGAAATTATTGAACTGACTCTCCTGAGCCATGCCCTTCCATGTTACCACCATATCCTTACTGATGCTGGTAACAGAACAACAGAGGCCTCATCATGTGCAAAACCTTTGTGAGCACAGCCTAGTTTCCTTGTAGGATGTGTCTGGTCCCACAGGTCCTAAGACAAACCAACTCATTAGTCAAGGTAACCCTGAATTCTCCGTATTTGATCTTTGTGTCTGCTCATCTAGGAAATAAATGCCATCAGTGTTTTCCATGGCTTTGGGGAAGGGGGCAGAGGGATACAAATGATAAGAGAATAAAGCATTCCTGGTTTAAACTTAAGTGGACATAATTATGTTCTGCAGGGGGGATTTGTACAATTTCAATGAGACTGCCTTACCCAACAACACCCAACGGTACATTTTAAAAATTACTGTACGATATGAATTACTTTGAAAACAGACTCCATGGACATAAAAACCATATTCCATCTTTTATTTATTTATTTATTTATTTATCTATCTATTTATTTATTTATTTATCTTATTTTCATTTTTATTGTTATGTTAATCACCGTACATTACATCATTAGTTTTGGATGTCGTGTTCCCTGATTCATTGTTTGCGCAGAACACCCAGTGCTCCACGCAGAACGTGCCCTCTTTAATACCCATCACCAGGCTAACCCATCCCCCCACCCCACTCCCCCCTAGAACCCTCAATTTGTTTCTCAGAGTCCTTCATCTCTCATGGTTCATCTCCCCCTCCGATTTCCCCCCTTCATTTTTCCCTTCCTACTCTTCCATCTTTTAAAAATGAGATTCCTTGGTATTAGAATGATGGTTAGTACTTTAGAGTTTTTCACGTATTATCTGATAGTTATCATATGAAAGCACACACCCTAAGTCTGTATTAGATTCTTGCCAAAATTGGGGGTAACTCATTTTGCTGATCTAAACTTAAGTTTGATTTTTAAAAAATATTAACAGTGATAAAAATCTAAGAACAGGACACTTAAAAACCGGTCAAGGGTATAGGAGGGCAGACAGTAAGTTTTGCCCAAAATTGGGTAATTGTATCAAAAGCATGGAGTATAGGATCTTGGGCAGAAGTGGTGCAAAAAAAAAAAAATTGACGCTGAGGATTTGATGGGGATTCTCTGGCTGGTATAATTTTTGAATCGTGATAATCATGGGTTCTTTTTATTGGAATACTGTGACATGTATCATTCTTGGAAAGATACAGGTACTGGCAGAACATAGATGGCATCCAATAACAAAATTTTTATTTTCACTTTTTTGAAGAGTGTGAAGACATTGGTAAGCATATTAAGATAGATCTGGTCATTCAGATCCAGGAAGCCGAATGTAACTCAGGCTCTCTTGGAACACCAAGGGCAGATCTTAAATACTGCTGTCTTCAGTGACAGTCTTATGGAGAAAATAGGGCTTATTTATGTTTCCTTCCTAATGCCGACTATCTTACCACAATAGGAACATAATAGAAAGAAAGTAAAGGAGAAAAACACCTAAGGAAAGCTGTAGGACTTACTCAAAAATCCCGAAATGACATCAAGGACAAATTTTGAATTGTCGTTTGAAAATGGTCGTGTTGTTGAGGCAGACTTAGAAGGTTCCATTTTATTTTATTTTTTAAAAGATTTCATTCATTTGTTTGAAAGAGAGAGCACAAGCAGGGGGAGCAGCGAGGGGTCTGAAACCACGGTTTATTGCGTCACAGGAAAATATCTAGAAATGATAGTAACTACATGTAAAGCATAGGGAAGTGTCTTTTCCATAAATAAGTAGATGATAGATGACAGATAGATAGATGAAATGGTGCCCAATAATGGCATCTTGCTATAGTGCCGTCTTGTTCGAAGGGCAATCACTTGCAACGAATCCATTAAGTTAACCGTTCTCCAAATCTAACAACACTGTCCATTTGTGGGGAGCTTTTTCTTTCACTGTAAGTGTTCGTGCGCTTTACAATCATTTACTCTTCATTTAATCTCCTTGCCTTGCAAATACGTACAGATGTAATCACAGAAATGTGAAACTAGGAGGCCATATTTGTCAGCATTGGGGGGACAAAAATAAGACCTAAACCTATAAGATATTAGGAATGTCCACGCAATATGGCACAGACAGGAATGGATGGGAAAAGTACCAATCAGGCCACAATTCCTGACAGTGGAGGGAAAATATAAAACATTAGCAGAAACACACCTAAAACAAGAATGAGGAAGAAAAGCACACCCTGATAAGCTTGTGGTAGCGTGAGAGCCATGTCTGAGTAAAGCACGGTACAGTCACGGGGCATTATGACTTGCCTTCAAAAATTACATCAATTGATCCTTAGGGCTACCACCCAGAGTTGCTGGCTTGAGTATGTAGGCCTTATGCATATATTCTCAGAAGTGGCTGCATCCAGTTGCCCCTGCCACTCGTAGTGGAAATCAACTTGTAATTTATGCTACACGAGGCCTTCGCATCTGTCTTGTGCCATATTGTGAAATGGCCAAGGGAGTGTCTCTCCTAAGATCAGGAAACCACAGCCAGTGAAGAAATGACTCTCCCCATACATCCATTTCAAGATGTGAATTTGAGACGGTGTCTTTATAAGTCCTCTCTCTGAAAAATGGAGATTTGTTGCTGTTCTTGCTTTGGTTGTGTGTGTGTGTGTGTGTGTGTGTGTGTGTGTGTGTGTGTGTGTAACGGAAATCAGGAATGTTGGCCAGGTGCGATGCAGTGAGCCAGAGAACATGGCCACTGAGTGAGGAGCCAACACAGCCATTCAACAGAGGAACAGAGAGAACCCCACATACATAAGGGATGGAATTCCCAAATATTGCTCCAGGATATCTCAAGGGAGAGTGGAGGGTGGCAAGAAGAATGCAGTGTGAGTGGTGGATAAGACATGGCATTTACATGTCACCTCATATGCTGCTTCACGCTTCCTACATTGATTGTGCCATATGACCGCCATCTTGTGCCTTTGACACAGGTTGTAAGAACTGGAGGTAACCCCTCCCTCAAAGGATGCCCATCCCCCCAGTGGCCAGTGTCTCACCCTTGACATCCTAGGAAACCCGAGGGAGATGATTTAGGTAGAGCTTGAACTTGGGGCCAGTGAAGGAGACACATGGGCTCTCTGAATTCACAAGTATATTTCATTTGGCCTGCAAAATGGATTTTTAAAAACAATTAACCTATAGGTACTTTAGGCCTGAGACACGTTCATCAGAACCCTACATTCCCCACCATTTCCCTTACTATTACTAAGCCCTAAAAGAATTTGAATTGCCAAACACTGCAAAGGACCAAGTGCTCTCACACTCAATAATTTTGTAAATCTAAATTGACCTAGGGGAGACAGCGCAAGACAGCAAAGAAATGTCCACTTAAATAGCATTATGATTTCCATCTTTAATAGACTGAATACATGTCTGGTCTGACTCCAGCTGTAAATCATTGCCTGGTTATTTTTTTTTTTATAAGACAACTGAGCGATTTAAAATCCAATTTTTCTTCTTTAAGGCTTTATCTATTTATCATTCACTTTAAATGGAAAATAAGTTAGGCAAGCATAAACTACTGGTTATAAACTTAGCATATCAAAAAAGCTCATGTGCAGAAATCCTCAACAATATAACAAAGACCAGAATTGGTTATTAGCCTGAAATAAATTTTCATTAGGAAGGATGAGGGTATCCAGCAGTGGAATTGTGATGTGAGGTGGTTTACCTTGAATATCCTTCAAACGTGCTACTGTGAGAACTAAAAATTTAATAAGAAGTTATTAGATTAAACGTTCTTCTTTGAAAACAGTGACAGAATTGCATGGGCTCTGATCATAATCATCTGTTAAAAAGACATGTCAAGGGAACCAAGTGCCTTAAGAAAATTTAAGACTTTGAGGCAGGGAAGTTTTATGACATGGAGAAGTTTGACTGGGGCTCCAGCGAAGAAGCCAGTAATCGTGGGTGAAAAAAAATGTTACCTTGTACCCTAGGAGAATTAGTGGCATGGTTCCCCGCAACGTGACAAAAGGTGTTCTCTTCAGCTAGGACCTTCCATAAAAGTCAGACTAAGATCGAATGTGGCTTTCAAATTCATGGTCTTATGGATGAGACGGAGTTGTACTTAACAAAATGTGTTGTGTCCATGACCACCATGGTTTAACACCTACCACACCTTTAAAAACGTTACGTGTTTGTCTGTTCTCTACCCGGGAGCTGTTAATCTTAACGCCACATTATGCACGAGTCAAACGATAGCTCAGAGAAACAAAATACCTTGACTGGGGTAAAAATTGGTTGTGTTGGTTTTCAAGAAATCTGGCAGACTTTACCATTCATGCTCAATGTTTGGAATCCTGTCCAAAACGGGACGGATATGAACAGGAGGCCCAGAGAAATCTTACCCCACTATTGCTCTATTTTTTTTTTTTTTTTGATGGATAATGGTTGCAGTGTTTCAAGATTTACGCCTAATCTCATGACTCACCACTGGACACAGCTCCTCCTATGCTCAAGAAATATGAGATAACAAGTCAACCACAAAAATGGGTAAAATTGGTTATGTAAAGTTGAGAAACAGGCTATTTTAACTGTTTCACTGAGCACCAGGTTGCCAAGTACAATATGTGAAAAAGACAAATGAGTTGATAAAAGATGGCTATTTTTGCCGACATCTTTAAAAGTTTTCAATGACTTACTTCAATTAAGAAGTAAGGATGTGGTACGGGCCTAAATGTGTTCTCCCCAAATCCATGTGTTGAAGTGCCGCTCCCCAGGACTTCAGAATGGGACTGTATTTGGAGGTGGGGCCTTTAAAGAGGGGATTAAGGTAAAATGAGGTCATTAGGATGGGCCCCGATCCCATAGGACCGGTGTTCTTATCAGAAAGGTGAGGACACAGGCACACACAGAGGGATGACCACGCGAGGACACGGGGAAAACACGGCATCTACACAACCAAGGAGACAGGCCTCAGGGGGAGCCAGCCCCGTCCACATCTGGATCTCAGACTCCCAGCCTCCAGGACTAGGACAATAAATATGTTGTTGAAGCTACCTGGTCTGTGATACTTTGTTATGGCAGCCCTACCAAATTTATATATATAAAACATATATTTAGGGCGCCTGGGTGGCTCAGTTGGTTAAGCGACTGCCTTCGGCTCAGGTCATGATCCTGGAGTCCCGGGATCGAGTTCCGCATCGGGCTCCCTGCTCAGCAGGGAGTCTGCTTCTCCCTCTGACCCTCTTCCCTCTCGTACTCTCTCTCTCTCATTCTCTCTCTCTCTCAAATAAATAAATAAAATCTTTAAAAAAAAAACAAAAACATATATTTATGTACACAAATGTTTATATATAATATGTGTGGGTATATATATATATATATATAATATGTGATATGTATGCATATAAAGAAATAGTTTCACCATGTGAGGAAATTGGGGAAAAACACATGTTCCTTGGTGATACCACCTCAAAGACCACAAATACCATCTGGATGAACCTCAACACAGACTTTTCGGCCCCAGCTATGCCCCCTTTGCCTTTGTTCATTCTCAAAGGGCTGCCTTCTGAGAACAAGTATGGACGGTCTTGGCCATACCTTACAGGTGAAATGCATTCTACTCTGAACAGCACATGCATTGGGATGCTTGGAAGCAAACTGACTCTTCTCTAGCTGTAATAATAGTGAGAATGACCGCTCCCCTGAAAACGTCCATGCTCTCATCCCAGCAAACTGTGAATAAGTGCTATCACATGGCAAAAGAGATGGACTACAGATGGAAGGAACTAAGGTCAGGGATCTTCCATAGGGAGAGTGACCTGGATTATGGGAGCCCATCCAGTCTAATCCTGTGAGGTCTTCAAAGCAGAGAGCCCCTGATTTTTGGTTAGAGGGTCGAGAGATACGGCAGGAAAAAAAAAAAATGGAAATGACCCAAAGCATCAGAAGGACTCAACCTGCCATTAGTGGATAAGGCCACATGCAGAGCATGAGGAAGGAATATGGCTAGCGTCTAGCAGCAGAATTGGGCCCCTCACTGACAGCCAGGAAGGAAACATGGAGCTTGGGTCTACACCTGCAGGGCACTGAATTCAGCCAATACCTTGAGTAAACGTGGAAGCCATAGAGCCCAGAGCCTCCGTGAAGGAGCACAGTCCTGCCAATACCTTAATGGTGACCCTGTGAGGTTCTAAGCAGAGGATCCAGCCGGTCTGTGCCATGCCCAGACTTTTGACCCACGACAACTCTGGCGTAATAAATGACTGCCAATTAGAGCTGCTAATTTGTGGTGATTTGATGTAGCAGTCATAGAAAACTGAGAGGGATTCTTGAAACTTGCCCCCTAAATGATTATTTCCCATTCGCTCATTCATTCAATGTATACATATAAAAGAGGTTTAATATGTTAGACATATGGCAGACACATTTAAGAAAAAGTTAAAATAAAATGATTCCCCCCCAGAATGCCTTTCCTTTTCCAACCAGCTACCCCAATTCTCTTAACCATGTCTACATTTCTTGAGAAAGTCATCTGTTATATGGCTTTTACAAACACAAATCATTCCGGAGCAGCCCACATCAGCCTAACTCCTGCCACTAACGAGATATTACATTGCCTGGTCTGCAAAGATAATTGTGGATCAAACCCACAGGACTTGTCTCTTCTTAGGAGCACTCCACCCAGCTCTCCATTAGCTCCTTGAGTCTTGGCTTCCTTCCATGAGCAGGAACTCATTTTCTTATGTCATCCATGGTTCATCTGTATGATCTCTTTCCTTGGCGTCTCTTTCCAAATTTTAACACTGGGGGAGCTCGACTGGCTTCGCTGGGGACTTCCCTGCCCTCCCCTCACTGTACTGTGTCTCTAGGTAACTGTATCTACCCTCACATCTTACATCCCATCTCTATATTAATTAATTTTAAAATTGCTCTGCCCAGATGCCCTTCCACAGATGAATGGATCAAGAAGATGTGGTCCATAGATACAAGGGAAGATTACTCAGCCGTCAGAAAGGATGAATACCCACCATTTGCATCGACATGGATGGAACTGGAGGGGATTGTGCTAAGTGAAATACGTCAAGCAGAGAAAGACAATGATCATATGGTTTCACTCACATGTGGACCATAAGGAATGGCACGGAGGAGCACAGGGGAAGGGAGGGAAAACCGAATGGGAAGAAATCAGAGAAGGAGACAAACCGTGAGAGACTCAGGACTCCAGGAACCAAACTGAGGGTCACAGAACGGAGGTGGGTGGAGGGATGGGGTAACCAGGTGATGGGCATGAAGGAGGGCACGTGTTGTGATGAGCACTAGGTGTTACATGCAACTAATGAATCATGGAACACTACCGCTAAAACTAATGATGCACTGTATGTTGGCTGATTGAACTTAATTAAAAAAAAAAAATTACCATGCCCAAGGTCCTCCTTTCTAAACTCTCATCTGATATAATGAGTTGACTTTTTGGTTTCCCCAAGTTTGTCATCCCACAAGATCTCCATTTTACCAAAGCCCAAAGACAAAGCTTTGACTTTTGTCTCCAGAACTGTTGGAGGAGTAGGAAGTGGAAGAAGCAAAATAAAAAAGAAAAGCAGAGACGTGAGACGAGAGAATAGAGAATCCATACTCGGTTCAGGCCCCGAGTCCCTGCATTTAGCCCGGCCTGAAACCACCTTGGCCCGCTGGACTTCCCAGCTGGCTCAGGTGATCAAGGGCATCTCGTGTTGAAGCCCGCTTGTGTCTGGTTTCTGTTACTAGGAACTGATATGACCTCCGCAGCCTGAATCATCACCTGCCTCCGGGTCATTCCCTCATCAGATATTTGCAACATGACGTCTACTCTTTGCCCCAGACCGACATCTCCCAAAGCCCCTCGGATGCGTCTAGCCAGGTGCCCCTCCAGCCCCTCAACGTCAACAAGTCTCAAAACTCATTAATCATCCGTCGCCGATGCCAAGGTGCTCACCAGGTTCCCTCTTGTCCTCACGCCTTCGTCATGTTCAGAGTCCAGCTGGAATCCTTGAGGGCTGACACTGATCAAGCTGCCCACCTCCCACCGTGTGTCAGCCAGCAGCGTCTTGCTGACGACAACCAAGCGTGCAACCACTCCGCCAGATCTGAGCATTTGCCGGGCGTGGGCTGGGTCCTCGATACCAGCCTCAAAGCCCGGGTGAAACCCCTTCTTTCCTTCCTTACGCTGTGCCCCGCATAACCACCCCGTATGGCCGTTTCTGGTGCTGCTCAGTTGTAACAGCCCCCTAGCCAAGGTCTTTGCCGGCCGCTCCTCAGTTCACCCTCAATTAAACTTTCCAAACGACACAACACACGTCTCCGAGGTTCATCGTTCTCCCCTGCGATCACACAAGCTGTACCATCTTGCATTTTCCCCCCGAGGTTTTATTTATTCATTTATTTGAGAGCGAGAGCGAGAGAGCGAGCGAGCACAAAAGGAGAGGGAGGAGCAGACTCCCAGCGGAGCAGGGAGCCCGACGTGGGGCTCGCTCCCAGGACCCTGGGATCGTGACCGGAGCTGGAGGCCCGCGCCTAACCGACTCAGCCCCCCAGGCGCCCCCGGACCAGCTCTCATTTTAAAAGTAGTCTCCAGGGTAACCTTCCCCACCTTTCTCTGCTCGCCTTCACAGAAAATTTCCCCCGTCACTTGTTTAACTGCACTACCTTCCCTTTTCTCTCTTTTGTTCTTTCTGGAGTCCATTCCTACCCAGCTGTTGTCCTCATGACTCTACTGAGTCTTTTTTTTTTTTTTTTTTTTTTGACAGTTTCTCCAACGGTCTCCTTGAGCACAAATCCATCCGTCATCTCTCGGGCTCCCTTATTAACCGCATCACCGCTGATTTACTCCCTTTCTCTGCCAGTCCTGCTGGCAGCCCCTTGCCTGCCTCATTTGCTTTATTTACTTAACAAAGACAAACTTTATTTTAAAAAAAGGAAACACTCTTGGGGCACCTGGGTGGCTCAGTCGGTTAAGCATCTGCCTTCAGCTCGGGTCCTGACCTCAGCGTCCTGAGATCAAGTTCCCTTTTGGGCTCCCTGTTCAGCGGAGAACCTGCTTCTCCCTCTGACGCTCCCCCTGCTTGTGCTCTCTCTCTCTCTGTGTCAAATAAATAAAATCTAAAAAAAAAAAACCCAACTCTTCCTTCTTTGAATCACTTCCAGCCACCAGAACAAATATCCTTTCTCCTTCTAACCAACATATAGACGCGTGCATGAGATGGACGCTTGACATTCGGCTTATTTCGCTCATTGGGATGTTTTGTCTTTTCTGCTGAATTTTTATTCTCTTGGGGCCCAAAGCTGATCAGTTTTGCTCTTTCTCACACTCTGTAGCATATGGAAGACTCTTACGAAATATTTGTTAAATGGATAATAAAGGAGAGAATGAATTTTCTCATTTCTTACTGTTTAAGCCTAACATCTCTACTTAGCCTCATAAAATTCACAGTAGAACTGGTTGTCACTTTCACGGTTAGTTTTATCTTCAAGATAATAACAGTAGCTACATAATTCCAATTCTACTGAACAGCCAATTTTTTTTTTTATCATTTCTCATGTTATTTAAGTTTCTCTAATGAGTTTGAGAATTCCATTTCAGGTTGCAAATGAAAAATTTAATCATTGCTTTTCGGTTTGGAGTATCTCAACAGATGTCCCCAGTTTACTTTATATAAATGCAGGTGGGTTTTTGTTTTTGGTGTTTTTTTTTTTTTTGGTTTTTGGTTTTATATTGTGATACACTGAATGAGCACATTTGTTTTACTCTCCCCTTTCTGCTTAGGGAGCTCAGACTCCCCAAGTGAGATGTGTGGTGATTGTGTCTGCCACCTCTGCAGAAACCTTTACTCCTTGCCTGTTGCCTATGCACTCAAACTCAAAATATTTTAATCTGCTACGGGCACCTCAGCCAGTTAAGTTCTGCCGTAGGCTCAGGTCATGATGCCAGGGTCCTAGGATCAAGTCTCGGCATCCGGCTCCCTGCTCAGCAGTAACTGAGTCTGAACACGATTCACACTTGGACTCAAATTCACTTTCCCGATTCTATAACTTCTACTTGTACTCCACTGAGTCAAGACCATTGAGTTTCAGGGAACAGTGTTTATGGCCTTTTATTTACCAGGAACGGACCCCGTCATATCCACATCTTCAAATCCGACTTGCCCTTCAAGGTCAACTCAAACTCTCCCTCTTTCTGGTAAAGAGCTGTTCCCACTGCAATCACTCACCATCTCTCATTGATTGCTACTTGCCCACGTCAGAGGATACCATGCCCACGGCCAGTAAAATCTCAGCAGTTTTTACACTATTTTTACGCTATGGGACATTTGTGCAAAGAGTGACATGGATTATTTTGCTTGGGTTTGAATGCCTCGACTAATTATTTCTAATTTTGGTTTCAATGTCATTAAGACACAGTGCCTTTGCCTTTAAAAGTCTTCATCCTTAATTGCATTGAATTGCTGTATTTATGGCGGGAAAATGTGAAATGCTGAGTCAGCATCCAATCACGTAGTCAGGGCTCCATCAGCCTATAACTCCTACAGAATATATTTTGCCCGCAATAGGTGTTAGGTGTCCTTACGCCGATTTTCTGGTGGGTCTTCACAAATACAAGGATGTCCACATTAACACTTGCCCTTGCCAGAGCTCTTGATCTCACGGACATTTTTTTCCATGCATTATCTTTTTAATTACTCTGCGACTCCATGATATCTGTTCCCATTTTTTTATTTTTCAGATGAAGAACCAGAAGTGAACCAGAGCACAAAGTGGACCTCCAGAAGTTTCCCAGCTGTGTAGAAATGAAGCCAAGATTTAATACGACCACGTTTAAAAAGTATGCACCTGACAGGAAGTGAAGGTACTGTGGTATTTAAACAGTTGTGATGCAAAGTGAAAATACTGCATTTACACAACAGGGAAAATCAAACATTTCTATAAAATAGATTTTTTTTTTAATTTAAAAAATGTCCTTCAACATATCCGTTATCAAAGGAACTGTATTACTATGGTTCAGACAAATATGAAAGAATGAATCTGCACGTTACCATTATGTTTCAGGAGCCTTGTTCAGTGCTTGGCAGGTAAGGAAAGAGGCCATAAATACATTTGGTATTGTGACAGACAGGGTGTATTTTTTAGGTTTATGTATACCAGAATTACATTGTGTCATAACTGAAGTTTGTATATTTAAGTACATTTGTTGTTACATATAAAGGTACAGTTATAGTATATAATATCCATTCACAATCATAGCTTTGCATGTAACAATAACAAATGTATTTCTGTATGTGTGTGTTATACCTATGTATATATTTAAATATCACATTTCAGGACTGCTTGGGTAGCTCAGTCAGTTAAGCATCTGACTAGTGATTTTAGCTCAGGTCATGATCTCAGGGTCGTGAGATTGAGCCCCAAATCAGGCTCTGTACGCAGCATGGAGTCTGAGACTCTCTCTCTCTCCCCCTGCCTCTCCCCTCACTCTCTCTCTCTCTCATCTTGATGGGCATATTCCACATATTTTAAAGCCTTTTCTTTATCAAGCCATCTGTAGTGCTTTTCCTACCTGTTTGATTTAAAAAAAAAAAAACACTTGTACATCTTGATAGAAGAAACTTTTGGATGTCAAAGTCCAACTCATCACTCCCTTCTCTCAATTATAAACGGATTATAAAATTTTGGGTAAAATTTTAATAACGACAGTCTTTAAATACAAACATATATATTCAATATACAGGAGACAGGTCCTTACATGGATGAGAAATAAAAATGCACCTCTTGGGGGCACCTGGGAGGCTCAGTCAGTTAAGCATCTGCCTTCGGCTCAGGTCATGATCCCGGGGTCCTGGGATCGAGCCCCACGTCGGGCTCCCTGCTCCGCGGGCAGCCTGCTTCTCCCTCTCCCTCTGTCTCTGCCGCTCCCCCTGCTTGTGCTCTCTCTCTCTCTGACAAATAAATAAATAAAATCTTTTTTAAAAAATGCACTTCTTGTCTCATAAGCATCAGTTGATCGTATTGAAAGTGATCATAATGGCAGTGACTCGTACCTCCATCCAGATCAGATGGATCTGAATCCCTGCCCAGCTTCTTTTTTTTTTTAAGGGATCATTTCTCAACTTTATTTTAGAAAAGGAAAATGAGGTCAGTCTGATCTCACTTGCATATCTTAATTTTTGTGGGGGAGTTCCTACTGACCGCTAGAGATGCAGTCTCTCTACATGCTCATCATCCATGCATTTGAAAACACAATCCAGAATTTTTCCAAGGAACCATTTCAAAGTCATCAATCTATAACAATCACAGTCCACTTTTTACTAATGGCATCATTTGCCTGTCAGGAGCCTCATCCCAAGTGAGTTCCTTCAGAGTGGCTGGAAACTCTCTTCCTCCTGGGTTTTTTATTTGGGGAATGCTCCTACCTATCTTCTCTGAGGCAACTCTGGAATCACTCTTCTTTCCTTTTCTATCAAAGTTTACAATAATCACTTATAATGTAAAGCATTGGGTTTTTCTGACCAGTGCTTGTTTCTGCATCTCTTTCAAAACATTCAGATTTTTTTTAATATTTTTTTAAGATTTTATTTTTTTATTTATTCGTGAGAGACAGACAGAGAGAGAGAGAGAGAAGCAGAGGGAGAAGCAGGCTCCCGGCCGAGCAGGGAGCCCGATGCAGGGCTCAATCCCAGGACCCTGGGAGCATGACCTGAGCCGAAGGCAGATGCTTAACCATCTGAGCCACCCAGGCGCCCTAAAAACATTCAGATTTTTGAAGGCGGGACACTGAGAACCTTGACCCAAGCAGAAAGAGGTACCTGTCAATTACACTCTCCATGAACACAGAGCATTCATGAGAAAGCTCATAGACCCACTTAGTTGCAACTTATACTTTCATTCTAAAATGTAACAAATTTTAATTTAACAAATTACATTTTAACAAATGTATTTAAAATTTTGACAGGCTTACCATGCATTCTAAAATATATTCTAAAATAGAAAGAAAGATCATAAACCCACTGGCTCTTGGGCATGAAGAAAAAAAAAACTAAACCACAAATATTTTTTATTCATTTCTCCTGGGCTGAGCAATGCATAAGCGCCTTCTCTATGGATTAGATAAAACGGTTGGATTGATTTACTGAATTCAGCTAAAACATATTCTGATGCATGTGCAATTTGAGATCTATCTTATTCTTTTTATATGGAGTGAAGCCCTGCCTTTTATTTATTTTTTAATGACATCAGATTCCCTTGGCCACAAATTAACGCATGAAATCATAAGCAAATCACTGAACTATAACTTTTTTTTTTTAGTTTATTTTGAGTGCAGAGGAGACTTAGAATATTCATAGGCTGATTTGAAAGTGCATTGAAATGAGCGTTCGGTGAAGGATACGCATTTAAGAAAGCCTCTAAATACTATGTCCTTAGGCCTTCGACTTGTTAGAACACCTGAGTATCCTTTCATAAAAAAACTGTGCCAGAGGCCACAGAAGCAAGATTAACACACACCTGTGATAAATGTTCTGATCTTCTGCATGAATTCGGTAACTGCAGATTTTTTACAAAGGTGAGGCTATAAGGAGATGCACCCTCTTTCCTTAAACACGTGGGCTACGTCTTAACGCCCCTTTTCAAAGGAGAGGCATTCAGATGTAAGGGAAGTGTTCCCTGAGCTTCACAGAGACTGACAAATTAATGCACGGCGATTCAGATTACCTTTCTTCTCTCCTTTTTTGTTATTTACATTCGATAGCGGCAAACAGAACAGCATGGAGCCTATTTACCTTAAGACGTCTCGTTAACAGACACACCATGCCATCAGTCAGGCAGATCCATCTCCCCACGCACCTCGAGGGCTCACTGAGACACACAGTGCCATCAGCTCTGCGGGGAATCAGGTGCTCTGAGAAGGACATGCCTTGTTCCAGTTAGGCATTGAGGGGCTTGGTATGATTTTAGAAGCCCCCCCGCCGCCCCACCTCTCAGAATGTGTGGTTTTCGTTTACAGTGAGATTCTCACAGTTAACCAGCACCCTCCTGTGTACTGCACTGCGAACATTTTCACGGAGTGACCCAGCCTCTTTGCAGAAGCCACCCAGGGAGTCAAATGATGGAGGGTTGATGGTACGATAACAAAACCGAACCTCTCGCGTTCACGGGGAGTGTGGTAGGCAGTGTTCCTGCGTCTTCCGACAGAGTCAGCCACGGAAGAGCAGGTGTGCAGAATATGCCGAGTCAGTTTGCTGAGACACGCTCCTCTGCTCTAAGTTGCTTAGGAAACCCCTCAGTAAATATCGATAAGGGAAATCCTTACACCAAACGATCACTTCAATATATGGGGAAACCTCTTGTTAGGGGGAAAAATGCTCTTTTTTGCTTTGCCTAAAACTTCCATGGATAATAATGCTATTTCCAGTGCCCACATCCCTGGGCATGCATTCCGTGGCTAGTTGCAGAGTTTTCCCTGGGTCTCCGAATACCTTGAAGAGATCTCTAAATAGGATGGCAAAACGGACGAGTGCAGAATCAGAGACGCTGTATGATAAGAGCCTATCGTACACATTTGGAACCCAGAAGTATAAAGGGCACGCTGTTTTCTGAAATCAGTTTCTCCTTCTGATTAATGACATCCCTGTTGCCTAGATGAATGCGTATACAGTTTGGGTTAACCATCAGGGCTCAGCTAATTCCCGGGCCCTCTCTGATCTTAGTTCTTACCCCAATCCACTCTGAAACTACCCTTTTGTGTGTTCCTGATGTCCTTTCAACACATCGTCTGACTTTGCTCTTTACGACGCATCATGAAATGGTTTTGGAGGTTATGTATGTCCACAGACCAAACAACAGTGGATCGACCAAGGTGAAACTTTCTTTTTTTTTTTTCCTCGCGCTTCGCCGTTTGAGCAGATGGGTGTTTTGGAAGAATGAAAGCCCTGCGCTCGGATTCATCCAGAATCATCCGGGATAGGCCCCTCATCTTGCTGCACCGTGTTCACGAAAGGAAAGGTGTCTTGTTCAGATGTGGGAGGATGGTTTGCGCCATCACATAGACATGCTAGCACACGGAAGGGGAAAAATCAGCCGGCAAACGTGGCCCTTTGAAAGACAAATGAGTTAGAACCGCACCCATGATTTCCACCTACCTTGCGTGAGCTAAAACTCGTAACCTCTATCATGAAAAGGGTCTCCTGTGAAGAGCTCGGGCACGTCTGGGGTGCAACTGTAGGAGTTGCAACAAGACTCCCGTTCCCAGCAGGACACTCTGTGGAGCATCTGCACGTTCTAGAATTGACTGAGTATGAGCATATATAGGCAAGGACACCAGATTAAATATTTCAGGAACTGGCATCATTTTTCCTTTTGTTTCATTCCCAAGTTCTTGCAGTAAAAGTAGATATAATGATGAAGGGCAGGCATTTCCATATTGTTCTTTATTCTAGGAACTGGCTGAGATCAAGTCTGCCCCTCAGACTGTTCAAAAGACGAAGGCAAATAAATGTGAGTGGAAGTTTTGCTGAATTACGTTGTCAGGAAATATAACAATACTTTTGGGTCAGGCTCTATAAAATGAGCCTCTTGAATGCAAGCCGCGGAACATGGAAACAAGGCTCCCTAATATTTCCATTTTCCACGACCCACCATTTAACATTATTAATATTCCCTTACAATCTCTGTGGATATGACCACAGCTGGCCTTTTGAGATAATTCTACTTTATTCCCTCCGGGGACTTTCTGAAATCAGGAAGGGCATCAATATATCGTCCACAAATACAACCTACCTTATATACATTTTAGTCCGTTCCCAGCTTCTGTAAGAGAATACTGTGGCCCAGGGGGGAGGTGGGGTGTTTTGTCTTTTCTGCTGAATTTTTTATTCTCTTGGGGCCCAAAGCTGACCAGTTTTGCTCTTTCTCACCCTCTGTAGCATATGGAAGACTCTTACTAAATATTTGTTAAATGGATAATAAAAGAGAGAATGAATTCTCTCATTTCTTACTGTGTAAGCCTAACATCTCTACTTAGCTTCATAAAATTCACAGTAGAACTGGTTGTCACTTTCACTAATGATGAAGGGCAGGCATTTCCATTTTATATTCCAAGAATATAAAATATTCTTTTATAAATAAAAGACATTTATTTCTCACACTTTGGAGACTAGAGGCCTACCATCAACACACCTACAGATCCTGTGTCTGGTGAGGGCCCATTTCCTGGTACATAGACGGCATGTTCTCACTGTGTGCTCACACAGAGGAATGGGCGAGGGAGCTCTCTGGGGTCCCTTCTATAAGGACACTAATCCCACCATAGATGCTCCATCCTATGACCCAATGCCCTCCCAAAGGCCCCACCTCCTAACACCATCACCTTGGGAGTTAGGATTTCAACAGACAAATTTGGGTGTGTCAGGGGGACACAAGCATTCAATCTATAGCAGTATGCATATGTATATTTTTCTTTTATCCAACCACATACCAGCTACTGACCGGGTCTTGCACAGGCAAATAGGCAACCGTGTATCCAGTATGTATATATATATATATATATTTTTCTTTTATCCAACCATATGGACTACTTACCAGGGGTTACCCAGGCAAACAGGCAACTGTGTATCCAATATGTATATATATATTTTTTTCTTTTATCTAACCGTATGGACTACTTACCAGGGTTTACCCAGGCAAAGAGGCTGAATACAGAAGGTCTGTGTGTTCACTGAGTTTCTACTCAAGGTCAGAGACTGGCAGGAAGCAGGAAGAAAAACACATAGTAAGACCACTAGACATCACCATAAACAGCATGAAGTTAGTAAGCAGGATGAGGGATCGGTAACTGGGAGGAGAAGGTATTCTATGCAGGGGTTCCTGGTGATGTGGGGTCTTTAAGATGTGAACCCAGCCTCACCCCACTAGCCATAGATACAGGTGTAGACATCAAGCAGGTTCAAACTTAATTTGCATCTCTTCTACCATGCAACATTTGAGCCAACAATGCAAATCCCAGCAGACACCGAAAAAGAACCACCATTAACCCTCTACACTAGTCAGTTCTATTTTCACAGGCTCCCCCCTCCCCCAGTAAATGAATATTTATTCTCTCACCTCATGGGTATCAATGAATCCAGAGACACCAGCCTATATCGGCCCCTGTGTTAAAACCATTCCATCGTGACTTGCACCATCGTGAAAAATCATAACTCAAGGAGAACGTTCCAAGGGAGATGAAAGTAAGCCAGTCTTTCTAAAGCGCTCAAGACACCAAGGTGCTCCCACTGTTCTGTGGCTGTAGGGACAGACAGTAGGGGCGTGACAAAATGGAACACCACACATTGACCAGTGCCAGGCAAATGGTCAGAAATCAATCTTTACCCACAGTCCCAGCTCTGAACCTAAAAATGACAGCTATACTCTGCATTTCCATCCTAGCCAGCTAGAGCAGAGCCCACAAATTGTGGGGGTTTGGTCTGTTTGGGTAAGGACTCTGTGAATGAGTCAGGGAAGGAGTTGTGAGAGTCCACCCTTTGTGTGCTGGGAATGACATGGGAGCACCGTGCCTACTGGCTTATTAGCAAACACACCTACAAGCTGCCCACTGTGGATTTCTGACTCGACACCTGTTCTGATCTGTGATCGGATGCACCATACTATCCATGAAAGGTGAAGAAATGATGTACCCAAGATTTATTACACAGCATTAATTATGTAATTTCTTGGGGCAGGGGGAAGAAAAAGAAAGAATGATGTACACAGTCTCCCTGGATTTCTTTTCTTTTTTTTTTTTTAAGTTTTATGATTTTTACTTTAAAAGTCATTTTGAAGACATCCCCTTAGGTAAAATAGGACATTCTTTATTTTATTACAAGCAAAAGAACCAACTTTAATTCACTTCTCTAGAGATTTTCCGACTTCTATAAAGATGATAATGTGCACAATAAAATTTAACTGACTTCTAGAAAATCTACTATAAGGAATTTCATTTGAAATTGTCTTGAACTTTTTAAAGGCTTTATTTTCCTTTTTTTTGTTTGTTTGTTTTAGTTTTAGTCAGAGGCTCCTTCTTCAGAAGCCTTTAATTTAGACTTGGGGCTTCAGACACTATGACAAAAATTCCAAGAAAGCCCTTTAATTTGGTGCCTCGGGGATCGGTCATGAACACAAACACATGATGTGAAACAGAGGATTTTATTTTGACTTGGTTGACAGTGCATTACAAAATAACCAGGATTCAACTGTAAATTTTAACATGGCCGTTAACATGCTAACCAGACTCACTGTCCAATCACAGGGACAGTTTGGGTCAAAACTTGGAACTGCCAAATTTTTATTAAAATTCTTCAGAACTTTTTTATGGAATAATTGCAACAGGCCAGCAAAAGTCTATGGATGCCACTTTCCAGGGTGTGGCTTGAGAATATTTATTTATGGTAAGTGTGCTACAACATAAACAACTCAGTTAAGCAGGCATGAAGGGTAATTTTGGGAAAAGTATGTCAGAATGACAAGTATTGGGCACATAATTCATTCCAATGCCCCAAATCCATGCCCTTTGTATTTTAAAAATAAATCGAGTTTTTTTTGTACTTTTCTTTTTGAAAGAGTTTATTTTTTAGAGCAGTTTTAGTTCTACGGCAACATTGAGAAAAAGATAGAACGATTTCCCGTACACCCTATCCCGTCCCCACACATGCACGGCCTCCCCCATTAATCCACATCCCCCACCAACGTGGGATTTCTGTTACAACCGATGAACTCACAGAGACATGTCATCATCATGTAAAGTCCATAGTATACATTGGGGTTCATTCTTGGTGTTGGGCCTTCTGACTTTGGACACGTATGCACCATATCTTATCACAGAGTAATCTCTGTTTCACTGCCCTAAAACTCCCCTGTGCTCTGCCTGTTCATCCCTCCATCCACCCCAACCCCGCAGTGCATACACTGGTTCCACTTTTCTAGGGAAGCCTGAGTAACACAACAGTTCCTTTCTCCTAGTTATGGAGACACCACTGTTAGATAAATCTGTAAATTCAGTTTGACTGTGATCACAGATTTCAGATGTAAGTGTGTAAAAAGAAAGGAAAAAGGAAGAGAAAGGTTTTCCCCTGCCTGGGATCAGGAAGAAGAACAAATGTGGCTGATCAGCCATCCCAACGCCTGGCACCCATCACCCCATGGACAAAGTTGTCTCATGGGTGTTGTTGTGGACCCAGTAGGAGCTGACAGATGGAGATGTTCTTGCCAAGAAGTGGAGTGCATGGTACCACATGGCATCCTCTACGTGTGGGTTGACCAGTTGTAGAACAGAGTTCCGTGGAGTACCTCAGTCTCCCAATGCACTGAAGCTCAAAAGGCCAAGAAGACACCAGCTATAGGGTGATAGGGTGGGTAATCTCTGTCTCACTGGGTCAGTGCTTAGCTAGAGCTCACACCAGCCATTCAGGTCACCAAGCCCATGGCTTTGAGATGCATTCTGGACTCTGTCGCCTGGAAAGCTAGAGCCACTCCTGATGACAAACCCCCCCCCGCCCCCGCAGCGAGGCAAGCCAAATCCACCCTTTTGTCAAAACCAGTGACCCCTTCTAGGGGGCACAGGAAAAGAAGAGATCAATCAGATGAGCTCTGGACCCTCTTTTCAGGGAACAAACTTGGTAGGCAGAATAATGTCACACTGGCTTCAACAAGCTCAAATATATGGCTTACAAACAGTGACAAACCAGCATACTCCTCTAATGTACTGTAAGATGTTTGATGCTGCTCCATAAACACCACCTGTACCCTCCCCACCTTTTCTGTCCCCCCTTCATCCCTACATGTATGCAATGTGCACTAGATGCATTCTTCCTATAAAGCTTTCTGTAGAAAATGGAAGTCAAGGGATGAGTAACAAGGGCTCTCTGTCCTTGAGGACGTCACCATCTATTGCAAGACCCCTGATAGGAAAAGCAGAAGCACAATGGGGTTCCATGTTGGCTGCTCTTCAGGCAGCAACGGACACAAGAAAGGAAGAACTGAAGCCACATACACACGTGCTTACGGAGAAGCTACTACTCCGATGTAGCCAGTGATGTCTAACATGTCTAACCCAACTCAGAGTATGAATATTAAATATGTCTCACAGAGCTGGCATGGAGAGATATACCTTTTGTGGCCCAGTTGGATTGCTGAACTCCTTTGAAATGTGGCAGCATATGGCAACCAGCAAAAGCGACTTCTGAAATAAAATTTCTGAACGGTTCGATCAAAGGAGAGTGAATTAAACAAAAAAGGACGCAGCAACTTGATTTGTAAGACATCTGCTCAATATCGGCAGACTCACGTCTGGCTGCTGGCGGCTGTGTAGCAAGAATGAAAAGACAGGAAATATCAGGGATCCCACTTCCAGAAGACGCTCAGTGCCTCTGTCTCTCTGCTGTCCGCTGGGCGATGCACACCAAACATCCACAGCATATTTTGATAGGCAGCAAGCCATGGGGACCCAGTTACTCTTTCTCCAGAATCCATAATCTCAACTAGCAAGACCCAAGAGCAAGCAGGCAGTCATAGCGATATCCAAATGCTTTTGTATGGAAGCACAATTAACGCTGAATTATGACCGTATGGGAAGGTAGCCATGGTCAAAAGAGCTGACGTTGGTTTCGAACCCCTTTGGAGATTCCAGGGTGAAACTTAGAAAATTGGACAGAAAGGCCAAACTTTATTCTAGAATTGGAATATATTTCAGTGCCCACTGAAATGCAAGAACAGTTCCAATGTGCGGAAGTAAGTCACTTAATATGTTTGTGGATGGTTTATATGGCAGGATACTTTACCGGTGTCGTAATCTTTGTGGTTTTCCCAATCATACCCTCCTTCTACCCAAGGTTTGTAGGGTGCTGCTTTCCAGGAACCAGCCGCTGGTTGTCCTGAGGCTGAGTTAGGGGACTTTTTTGTTTCTGTTTGGTGTTTTGGTCGCAAACGTCCTTCAGGGGGAGGAGTAGAGGAAGAGGGAGAAAGAGAACCTCAAACGGACTCCCCACTCAGCACGGAGCCCCACGCAGGGCTCGATCCCACGACCCTGAGATCATGACCTGAACCAAAACCAAGACTCACATGCTTAACCAACTGCACCACCCAGGCGCCCCAGCTCCCTCAGAACTTTTAAGGAGGAATTTGCCTTTCCTACCCCAAACGTTCTCAAAACCATAGATTTCAGTCATTGCAGTTCCTCAAAAAGTTAGACATGGAGTTTCCATACGACTTAGCAGTTCTACTCCTTGAGTCGTCACCAAACACATTGAATGCCAGGACTCATCAACCCATGTGCACCAGCGTTCCTTGCAGCGTTATTCACAATGCCCCAAAGGTGGAAGCTGCCCAAAAATCCAACAGAGGAGTGGATAAGCAAAATGAGGTTTATTCACACTGTCGAATGTGGTGCCTCATACGATTCAGCCTTCAAAAGGCGGGAAGTCCCGCCTTGCAATCGCACAGATCAGCCTTGAGGTCATTATGCTCCATGAAATAGTCCCCTTATGAATGGACAAGTTCTGTATGATTCCAGTTCCAATGAACCTACAGAAGTCACCATCATAGACACAGAAACCTGAAGGGTAGTTCTCAGGAGCTGGGGACACGGATAGGGAGTTAGCATGTCATGGGATCTTGGGGAAGATCGAAACGTTCTGGAGATGGAGGATGGGCCTGGTTGCACACAATGGCAATGTACTCCACACCAGCAAACTGTCCACTTAAAAATGGTGAAAAAGGTAAATTTTATATGCATACACCCAAAACACCTGCCTGTGTGTAGAGGCCAGCAGAGAGAGAACTCCAGGAACGGCTGGATCGAAGGGAGAGTGCCCTTATGACGGGGATGCAAGAGAGGGTGCTATGTCCCTGGAACCCAGGGGTTCCCGGTGCCAGTGTCCCTGTGGGATTAGCAAGTCCTCAGATGCAGGTGGCTTGGGGCTTAGTTCAAGCGTGCTGAACCCTGATGCAACTTGACCTACATTCCAGCCTTCAGCATGAGCCATCGGTGCAGATTTGGGAAGCAGACGGGGTTCCAGCATCAATCACAAGAAGGTCACAAGGGGACAGAGTGATAAGCGGGGGACTCTCCCACCCAGTCGGGACCCCCCTGTGCCCTCCCGGCTTCTCAGAGATGCCCATTTGCCCTGGTGCCTCCCTTTCCTACCCCACCCTCAGTGACACATCGCACTCTATGGCTGCCTCTCGTGGAGGGACTCACGATGATATCTTCTTCGGTTCCAAGAACATGAGAAATCGTGACTTTTCTTGAAGAACGTGTGCACAATTAGCCTCTGCATCCAGACCCTCATTTGTGTGCTTACCCTCAGGGTAAATAACACCAAAGTCATGTAGGCTTGTAGAGACTGGAAACACCGCATTTAGCAGGACATCCCTTTGCCCTTGTCCCCAGGTCCTGAGAACGTCGTGATGCACCTATATCTCAGCCTGCATAACCTCTCCCACCATGAACCGATCTACCCTCACCTGTGCTCAGCTCCCAGAAGCTAAAACAGAAACGTATGTACGTCCATGAAGCCAGGAATTGCAAGTACCACACTAAATTTATAAAAAGTCAAATGACTGTCTAAAAATACCTGAAAGAGTATGATCATGATCCTATAAAAGAAAGTGAGGGTTTTCTGCACGGGCTGACACAGAAGGATGTCGTTCATTATTCACTGAAATTGCCCTGTTGCAAAATGGATGCGTGTAAAGAGAGAGCATTGAAAGACTTTCAGATTTTCCTTTATGCTTTCTGCACATCTGAATTTTTTCACAAATATATTGCACTTGAATATATTTTTCCACAAAGACCTCTGTTTTTTTTTTTTAATCTGTATTCATGTTTAAAACAGAAGAGGTTCCATCCTTCCCGTTTGCCTGTGTATTCTCAGAATAGATCAGACACTGTACTGCACACTATGGGCTTAAGCAATATTTCTGGAAGCATAAATGAAAGAAACGTCAACATCATATGTACTACTTCCTATGATATAAAGTCATATAGACCCTTCTGAGAATCTGTGCTGTCTTGATATTTGGATGCACCATGAATATGGGCTGATTATATTCAGGAATAAGCAAGCTCACATTTGCTGATAGGATTGATAGGATTTATGAAGATAATCTATCCAAGGCGTCTTGAAGAAACCCATTTGGGCAACTGCAAATACATCATAAGAATAAAGTGGATTGCACCGTGCAACAGGAAAAGCTGAGAAGGAAGACTTTGGTACAAGGTGGCAAGGCAAGCTAGACGAATTGTTCCAGCTTTAAGAAAAAGGTGGTTATGGGTAGTGATTTTATATACAACACGAGGATTTTTTTTTCCACTTCACTTAAATGATTTTTCTTTTTTGCCAAAGCCAGCCCATGGGATAGCTAAGAAAAGCTAAATGCCATAGAGCACGTAAACACAATGAAAAATGAGACAATAAACCTTAGAGAAAATAAATTTCAAGGCGGTAATTCATAATCCCAATTAACAAACATACAGAAAGGAGACTCCACGTCCCCAGCTAATTGTAACAGGAAGGGCAGGAAATTTTTCCAAGTGAGCACAAGATCATTGTCCGAAGCGTTGGCCACAAAGAAACTATAAGTTTGGAATGCAGCAGCCTTGTTGATAAAAGGTGAGTCATCTTTATATCATAATAGAATTATGGAACATGTTCACACACCTTAGTTTCTTTGATCAAAAGTCTTTCTGAAGGAAGGAGGCCATGGGCATTATCTCTAATCTGTAGAAGACTAATGGGGGCTCATAAATACTGAAACTTGTCAAATTCACAGAGAGAGAGAGAGAGAGAGAGAGAGAGAGAGAGAGAGAAACCACAGACAAACCCTAGAATCATTTTATACCATCTCTGTACAAGGTTGTACTTTTGCTAAGTCTTTCCATTGGCTAATGTGCATCCAGTCATGCGTTTGAGCTCGTCGGGGGTAGTCTTCCTCTTCATGGTTTTCTTACAGTTGTGTTTTTAAAGGTTCTACTTCGTTGGGCGCCTGGGTGGCTCGGTTGGTCGGGCTCTTGCCTTCGGCTCAGGTCATGATCCTGGAGTCCTGGGATCGAGTCCCGCACCAGGCTCACCGCTCAGCGGGGAGTCTGCTTCTCCCTCTGGCCCTCCCCCCTCTCATGTGCTCTCTCTCTCTCTCTCATTCTCACTCCCTCAAATAAATAAGTAAATGAAATCTTTAAAAATAAATAAATAATAAAGGTTCCACTTCGTTGTTTTAGTGACGGTATAATTCACATGCAATTTTATATTAGTTTCGGGTGTACAACGTATCGATTAAACAATTGTCTACATTCGTCAGTGCTCCCCACGCTACGTGTAGTCCTTATCTGTCACCGATAATGTATTGCGGTGTTACTGGTTTTTAAATGTTTTATTGAAGTTCAGCGTAATCAACATTTACTGTGTTATTAGTTTCAGAGGTAGAGTTCAGTGATTCATCAGTTGCATATCACACCCATGTGCTCATCCCATCACGTGCCCTCCTTAATGCCCATCATGCACTTACCCCATCTCCCCCCACCTCCCCCCAGCAACCCTCAATTTGTTTCTCATGCTTAAGGGTCTCTTATGCTCTTACGGTTTGTCTCCCTCTCTGATTCCATCTTGTTTTATTTTTCCTTCCCTTCCCTGATGTTCATGGGTTTTGTTTCTTAAACTCCACATATGAGTGAGCTCATGCAGTATTTGTCTTTCTCTCACTTATGCCACTCAGCACAATGCCCTCCAGTTCCATGACGTCCTTGCAAATGGCAAGATTTCATCCTTTCTGATGGCTGGGTAATATTCCATTGTCTGTAATACGACATCTTCTTTATCCGTCCATCTGTTGATGGACATCTGGGCTCTTTCCACAGTTTGGCTGTTGTGGACGTTGCTGCTCTGAACATTAGGTATTTATCCGAAGGATACAAACAACGTGATTCAAAGGGGCACATGCATTCTATTTCTAATTTTTTGAGGAACTTCTATACTGTTTCCTACAGTGGCTGCACTGGTGTACACACAAAATGCATGTTTCCAACATTAAACACGAGGGTAGCTGTACAGATGTAGCTGTATGGATGACACAACACTTGCATAGCGAAGTGCCACTGATGTCATCTTAAGACTTTATTACTCATCAGGGTTATTAAAACCTACTCACCTCCGAAGAGAGTTGAGTTAACATATACAGCTGGTGTCACAGAGTGGCCAGGGGTCTGAAAGCGAAAGACAGGGTCTCCGGTTCTATTTCTTAAAGGTGGTGCCTCTAGTTCAAACATGAACCTGAAACCCATGAGTTCCAACCACAAGAAAATAATGCAACAGAACGATCCCTGCATGTCATGGGGTATATCTCAGGACTCCATAAATGTAAATGTGAACATGCACACAGCACCCCTGGGATCTGTCTCAATGTGGGCATGCACACCTCCTTCCTTGGGGTCTGTGTAAATGTGGGTGTGCACACCAGCCCTTGGATCTGTGTAAGTGTGAGCATGCACACCACCTCCTTTTGGGCCTGTGTGAATGTGAATGTGCACACCACTCCCCTTGGGATCTGATGTAAATGTGAGTGTGCACACCAAGACCCTGGGCTCTTTCAGAAATGTGAGCATGCACACCACCTCCCTGGGATCTTTCATAAATGTGAGCATCCACACCACCCTCCTGGGACCTGTGTAAGTGTGAGCATTCACACCACCCCCTGGGATCTGTGTATATGTGGGCATGCACACCACCACCCCCCGGGATCTGTGTAAATGTGAGCATGCACACCATGCCCCGGGGTTCTCTGTAAATGTGAGTGTGCACACCACCCCTGGATCTGTGTAAATGTGGGCATGCACACCACCCCTTGGGATCTTGGGTAAATGTGAGCATGCACACCACCCCCCTGGGATCTGGTATAAATGAGCATGCACACCCCCTTGGGATCTGTGTAACTGTGAGCATGCACACCATCCCCTGGGATCTCGCAGAAATGTGAGTGTGGATAGCACCCCCTCGGGATTTTGCCAAAATGCAGATTCTGATTCAGCCCCCGAGATTCTGCAATGGAATTCACACCCACGACATTGTAAGGTGGCTGATTCAAGAACCATTCTCTGAGGCACAGGGACCTAGATTCTCAGTTTTTAAAGGTTTTATGGTCACAGCCAGGCACACCTGTTGGTTTCCACCTATTGACATGGACCCATGTGAACACGTTGGCATCATACCCAGGGTACGGAATCCTTTCATGTTTTTTATCAGCTTGTTTGGGATGTAATTCATATACTGTAGAATGCACTGTTGAAAACACCTGTTACACGTGGTTAGTCCCTGCTGATTTCCAGCTCTCCAGCTGGCAACCACTAATCTACTTTCTCTCTATATATACATCTGCATATTCAAAGCAGTTGGTATACAGGGGCTCCTACACTGTATCTTTGGTGATTGGCTGCTTTCGCTTCACATTATGTTTCCTTTACTGTAGTTTAAATATGTCCTATTATGATTAATTCCAGCAGGGAGGCTAGGACCACACCCCTGCTGCAGGACACTGTGTGTACAATTTCTGTGTGCATCACAGAAATAGATACTCCTTATGTTGAGCTAATATGCTAGAATCACACTTCCTCAAACCTCACGGTTGATAGTTGCTCATGACCATCGTAGTAGGCTTCTGTGGTTTTGAACATGGCTTCCAAGAATATTATGTTTCAGCTTCTGTGCAGCAGTTGCAGCAATGAACTAACAGAGACTAAAACCAAAGCACATTTGAAGTTTTCTAACCAAATTCCAGATGTCTATTTTGCTCTCTTTCTCATATTTTCTCACTTCTCTCTGTTTTTCTATTAAGTGTAAATGCCACCACCAAGACATTCTGTGCTTATTTTCCCCCAGAATTGCTTAATAATCCATTAACAGTTTAGGAGTATTATGAATTAGTTTGATGCATGAATTCCCCTGTCCCGTCCTCCCAATGGTGGTGGAAAAGAGCAAGATGATTTTAACAATTGCAACTGATCACTTTAAACAGACGCATTGACAAAATCTAGAATAAGGTATCCATTGGGTAATGGATTATCTCAGAGTAGTACTATCTCCTTTTTTTAATAACGCAGAATTTTCTTTCACCATTGTCCCAATCATCGAACTACAATTTTGCATAAAAGTTACTTGATTTTAAAAAAATAAAACCTCTTGAGTTCATTAACACTAAGTGCTGGGAATTCAGCTAAATAATTCTTTCTATAACTAAGCTTGACAGCCCAGTGCAAAGCGCAAAACCAACAATTTTCCTTTAAAGATCAATACTTTATCAAGGTTTATTACAGTGAGGAAATATTCCTTCTTCAATGGCTTTTTATCCTCTTTCTACCAATAACACCATTCTCCATTTCTGGTAATAGCTTGCCATGGATCATTAGATAAATGCCTTTTTAATAAAGAGAATCCAGGTGTACTGGTAAAATGCTATGATTGAGTATCTTTAATCTCTCGGCTTCATTAGGCAGGGACAGGCTATCATGCTCTTTTCTTACTCATTCTGCTCGAGCTGCCAGCCCTTCCCTGTGGCTATTAAAGATGACAGCTCATTCATTACTTGATGAGAATACAGAAACATTTCCATCTCCATCCTACATATTTCTCCATCCCCCCAAGATTGGCAGTTTAGAAAGACACTTCCATGCTACCGGAGCTAACTGCCCACATTCCCTTCCCTGGCAAGCATTTCCAACATCACCATACAAGTGCAGAATTAATAGTCATCAGTTCAATGAATTCTGATCATTTTTTTCTCCCCACTCTTTACACTCTTTATCAATTGACATAGGTGGCACACACACACACGCACACACACAGAAATCTGGGCATCTGTTATGATTCATAGGATACAATAACACCAAACTTACTTCCTTCTTAGAAGCCACGCGATAGGGAAATTCTCACTCTGCAAGCAAGAGTCCATGACGCAGAGGAGCGGGCTCTTGACACGACCTGAGAAATCACTCAGGTCCAGAATCGCAGGTGACTCACACGATAATAAGCTCTCATTTTTAGGAGGACTGAAAACACCCTCTTTCTAAGCCTTTGGTTACAGTACAAGTGGACAGAAGAGTCTCCTATTTGATAAAGGGCTGGTATCCAAGATCTATAAAGAACCTATCAAACTCAGCACCCAAAACAAAGAATCCAGTCAAGAAATGGGCAGAAGACATGAACAGGCATTTCTCCAAAGAAGACATCAAAATGGCCCACAGACACGTGAAAAAGTGTTCCACATCACTCAGCGTCAGGGAAATACAAATCAAAACCACAATGAGATACCACTTCACACTGGTCAGAATGACTAAAATTAACAAGACAGGAAAGAAGGTGTTGGCAAGGATGCAGAGAAAGGGGAACCCTCTTGTCCTGTTGGTGGGAATGCAAACTGGTGCAGCCACTCTGGAAAACAGTATGGAGGTTCCTATTTTCATTCATTTCTAACAAAGAAGAAGACACCTCATCTCTTTTAGCCACATGGAAGAGGATGGGCAGTTGGGAGAATTGTCATTATTTTATTCACGTTCTACAACTCAGGTTTATAAGTTTACACCAGGAAAGGAAAAATCCCAACTATGAGCTTCAGATTTTTCCTAGGTGGCCAGGTAGGGAAGGAGTCAGAAAACAGACTAAAGCTGCCAGCAAGGTTTGCCTGCCTGAGAATGGAATTGGCAACCACGATGCCCTTCAACAGGTGAATGGGTAAACACGCTAGGCTGCCTCCCTGCAATGAAGTACCATTGAGTGTTACAAAGAAATAAGCTGTCCACCCGTAGAAAGACATGAAGAAAGTCTAGATGCATACTGATAAGGAGAAGAAGCCAATCTGAAAAGGCTCCAGCTTGTTCGATTCCAGCCCTATGATATTCTGGAAAATGCAAAGCTATGGAAACAGTAAAAAAAACAGTGGTGGCCAGGGACTTGGGGGAGGGAGGGATGAACAGATGGAACACAGGGAATTTTTACGGCAGTGAAACTATTTTGTACTAATGGCAGACACATGCCATTATGCGCTTGTCCAAACCCATAATACACAAAACCAGGATGGAACCAGTAATGTAAACCATAACCCCTTGTTAATAGTATTGTATCAATATTCGTTCCTCAGTTGTAAAAAAATATAACACACTAGTGCAAGATGTTATTAATAGGGTAGACTGTGTAAGCGGGGAGAGGGGTAGGTGGGAACTCCGTACTTCTCATTTCTAAAAAATAAAGCCCGTTAATTTTTAAAGTGATTGGTTGTCCTGAGAATGGTGGTGTTTGCAATGATTTTGGAAGGGGTTTTTGCCTCAGGAAGCAGCTTAGATAAACTCAGTTTGTTCAGGAGTGCCTGGGTGGCTCTGTCGTTTAAGCACCTGCCTTTGGCTCGGGTCGTGATCTCTGAGTCCTGGTTTCGAGCCCCATGTCGGGCTCCCTGCTCAGCAAGGAGCCTGCTTCTCCCTCTCCCTCCGCACCTCCCCCTGCTCCTGCTCACTCTCTCTGTCTCTCTATCAAATAAATAAATAGAATATTTAAAAAAAAATCAGCTTGCCCAAATTCCATGTGGAAATGGCATGTTGATACATTATTTTTCTTCTCATAGGATCTGGGCCACCACCCAAAGAACATCTAGGAAGTAAGTTAAGCATGGGTTTTATTAAAGGTGGAGAGAAAAATGCAGGCTCTTTGAAATGAAGAAAATATGAAAATGATATATGATAGAATGATGCTTCATAGATGAAGAACACAGAACAGTATTAGCATAACATTGGGTACATTCAAGATGGAGCCTACATCTGTACCTACAAGACAGAAGACACACCCTGCCGTCCGTCCTGACCTGTGTTGGCTCTTGCGATTGTTGAAAACAGACTGTAGGAGTTTTCGTGGGTTTCTGAACATCCCTTGAATCACAGTACAGTTAAGGAATTAGTTCTTCATCTCCCTCCGTAATCTCTGTCTTATAAAAGTGATAGAATCACTGCTTGTTGGCTGGAAATCTTACCCAGAATGTCTTCTCTGCCATTAGGAGGCACGTATATAGTCTTCTATTTGCTGATCTGAGTTTTGTTATGATTACAAAGAATTAATATTCCCAAGAGTTGTCCAACAGTTGGTGGAATAATAGGATTCTGTCTGCATGGGCAAATGCGACACCCATTTCCTCTTCACGCCTTGAGGTCCAGGAGTGGATGATAAATTACAGAGCAAAACAAAGAAGGAATAGAAGACACGTAGCTGTCGTGTGGAGAGAACATATATTGCTTTCCAAAAGATTTCCTTGCCAAATAAGAAAATATATCATTTTAGGGGCACCTGGGTGGCACAGTCGGTTAAGCGTCCATCTTACTCTTGATTTTGGCCCAGGTCATGATGTCAAGGTTTTGAGATCGAGCCCTGCAACGGGCTTCACAGTGGACATGGAGCCTGCTTAAGGTTTGCTCTCTCTGCACCTCCCCCCACTCACATGTTCTCTCTCTCTCTTAAAATAATATATATATATTAGTTTATTATATATATAATTTTAGAAAATGATTGCTAATACATACAAGTCAAACTGTATCTTTTGATGTGGTCCAATCCAACAGAACGGACAGTGGAATCACGGAGAGCTCAGCAATGTCCTAGCTTTGCCGATTGCTTTGTCAACCATCTAATTGGGATGGTCTAATTCCGGTACCTGGGTCTGTGTATGCTGGAGATGGGTTTGTGCAATGCTGTGTATGAAAGAACTTTAAATCACTAAAACATTTAATTTATTATAAATGTTTACACATGTAAACTATTATATACTATAATAATTATATACACACATCACATGGATACTGATATATATGAAATCCATATAACATTATAACAATTATTTAATGCAATCATATGTAACACATATTTATATGTTATACATTATATTGTATATAAACATATAGCAAATACATTAACATAATTATACATATTAGTTATATGTGTATGAGATATATACATATATACTATATATTATACGCACATTTATATATTATATATAATATGTACATTACACACACGACATATTATATACATATAATATATATGTATACATATATATTAAATACATGCTACATGTTATAGACACACGTTATATATATAAGTAAATTTAAATATATACATATCTCCATAAAAAGTCTTAAACTGCAATTTCCTTGAAACCTTATTCTTGAGAAAGGTAACGTGAAATATAGAGCCTTTTCCTGCTTCAAAATAAACTTGGAAGCTTCCCGGAGAACACCTTTTGTTCATCAAGCCCCGCTTCTTGGGAGCGTTCCTGTGATAAACAAGGATGTGGTCTTAACTACACAACCATACTAATCTCAGCATTCCACCGAGATCACAGAATTTTCAAACCTCTGTTTGCCAGATCCACTGCGTTTATGGAATTCCTTTGATTTTCCTCCCTAGTAATGTTATAAAGAAAGAAAATCAGCATCTGAAAAAAATGCTTTTTTTGTAGACACCCCTCCAGTAGTATAAACATCAGACGGTCAGTTACTGACTTGGTGATCATATTGAAGCTGAGGTGGTAAAGGAGATTTAGAGATATGTTGGTACCATCTGGGGGTGTTATAGGAAGATGCGCATATTAGGAAGGGGATTTGAAACTGATTTAATAAAGGTTTCTCACCCTTTTGGTGGGGATATAAGCAAGTGTAACCAACAAACAAGCTCAGGGTAGGGAAAATGTATGGATGCGTGGTGGGATCATGCGTTGGTGGTAGGCCAGTCCCAGGTGCTTTGATTGAGATTGTTGCAGAGAGGCATCTAGCATAGATGGGGCGGCAGGTCAACCCCAGAACTGGGGGAAATGCTGGTATTTGGAAAGTCCTACTAGATAAACGTCAAGCGCCATGATGGATGGTTTCCCCAATGTGTGTAGCTACGTCTAACAGTCACCGTGGTGGAAGAAGCAAGAAACATGTATGTTCAAGGGACAGAGAGAGTGAAATTTCCAGAAAGAAGGAATGGGCAGTTGATGGTGGGTGAACTCACTCATCTCTCACCCTGAAGACCCATCACCTCCCTGAAGATGAAACCACCGAGGTCCATGGGACACAGAGCTGGGAATCTCATCTCCAATAAAACTAGAAGGCAACTCCACCACCAGCTCACAGTGCGTGCAAAACTGCAGTAGAAATCACAGAAATGGGAAAGCTATGTTGCAGGATTCTGCTCTACATCATGAGACTGCAAAATATATCAATTTCTAGACTGACTTTCAGGAGAATTCAGAATAAACTATGCAAAATCATTGCCATCAGGGAATCAAGCTGTCTGAGAATCAAGTTGTCGATACTCCCAATGGCCCATGGATTTAAGGTTGCGTTCCACTGATCCCTACAGAGATGGATAATTCCAGTGCTATTTTAACTTATTCTAAGATGCTGAAAATGGAGAAAAATTAATTTTTATGCAAATCTAGATACAAAGATGTGAGGGCTTTCTATAAAGAAAGCTTTAGAGAGATCCCTCTTACAGACAGTGCTACGTAAAACATCAAAAAAGCATAATACAGCATGACGTTTTAAAACAGACATGCAATGAAGTAGGGTTTTCATACCAGAAATAAAGAATAATTTGTTCTGAAACAAACTGATAAATTCAGTTTTCCAGATTAATAATTCAGAGAGGAAAAAATGTATCATAATAGGTTCTGCAAAGACATTTGTGAATTGCATCATTATTTTCAAATAAAAAAATAAAATTTGAGACATTCCCATAAAATCATAACTGATTGAAAAAACATTCCCCATCACACCATGAAGATTGTTATGGACATAGTAACTAAAGCAATTTAACATAAGAAACATAAACTACTCTGAGAAACAAACTGAGGGTTCTAGAGGGGAGGGGGGAGGGGGATGGGTTAGCCTGGTGATGGGTATTAAAGAGGGCACGTTCTGCGTGGAGCACTGGGTGTTATGAACAAACAATGAATCATGGAACACTACATCAAAAACTAATGATGTAATGTATGGTGATTAACATAACAATAAAGAAATTATAAAAAAAAGAAACATAAACTAAAAAAAAAAGAAGAAGAAGAAGAAGAAAGAAAGGAAAAGAAGTCAGAGACTGAGACAAATCATGAGAGACTCTTGACTCTGGGAAACAAACTGCTGGTTGCTGGAGGGAAGCGGGTTGGAGGGATGGGGTAACATGGTGATGGGCGTTAAGGAGGGCATGAGATGTGATGCCCACTGGGTGTTATAGGCAACTGAGTCACTGAACACTACATCATCACCGAACACATCATCAAAGATGATCTTCAAGGTGGTTTTGTGCCCCACCTTGGGCACATGTTGGCCCAACATGCCCTATATGTTGGCCAATTGATTTTAAATTTAAAAAAAGAAAGATAAACTAAAGCAATTTAACATAAGAAACATGTGTCCCACTTACGGAAGACAAATACATAATCATGTACATATACTTGCATAAATGAGACACTCCATAACTATCCGAAATAATTCTTTTGGCAATAGGAAAAAAGTTAAGTTTTTCACTACAAAATTAATATATTATTGTGCATTAATATATTCTACCTCTGTATTTATGTAATCTTAAATTTAAATGACAACCAGGTAGAATTTAATAATACAAGGATTTCATCATCACCGTAACAAAAAATGTAAAGATACCAGTTATTTAACATGGTGCTGGGCATTTTCCTGCTAAATGGGAGGACCCATCCTTATTAAAAATGTACCCTCCTCTCCTCTTTGGGCCCCTTCTTCCTCTTTCAATTGTCATAAACATTGGTTTCTGAAGGCAAATCGGGCTTCCCTGATACACATTTATATCTCCAAGAAATATCGATTCTTGACTGCCACAAGGCTGGGCCACATTTAGGGAGAGAGAAATCCAGCAGAGATATTTAATAGAACTGGAGAGCAGGGGTCAGGATTGGGGTCATGACCAATGGGTCCTGCACCTTACGACAGGGTGCGGGGTGGGGGATATGGTAAGTCACTCTGTTTGCCATCTCACCGTGATAGGCAGATAAAAACAAAATACAGTAAATGTTGCATTACTTGGGGCCAGTCACTGAGTACAATCGTGGCAGAAATTGGCTGCTCGGCTTCACAGGGTCCCCTGTCTCCTGGTCCCTGTCACCCCCCGAAATTTCCATCCCAGGTCAGCCTTTACACAAAGATGTGGGGCTGGTTCTCATCTGTGGGCTCTGGGCAAGACCAGTGGGTGCCATTGGCAAGCTCCACGCACCTGCCCTCTCCTTCATCCTGTCCGATGGCAGAACGCCAACGGCCAGGGTGGCCTCGACTTGCCTTGAACAGGTAAAACCCCTCTTCGTCTTTGAAGAAACACCTGTCTCTCCCCAGTGTGAGCAACTGCCCATGGGGTAGACCATGAGGTTAGCCAGAAACCATGAGCTTAGCAAGACCATGAGGTTAGCAAGATTCTTGTTGGTGAAGCCATGGTGACTTGAGCTTGTTTCTATAGCAGCTACTGGAACAGGGAGACCCACATCCATAACGCAACACTTTGGGCAAACCACCTCCCCATGGAAATTCAATGGACTCGTTGTTTTAAAGACAGTGAAAGACATCTAGCCCCTCACCTGCTGAGTGCAAAGCAATGGCTAGAAGGGTAGAAGGACCGTTATTTTAAGAATCTTTCCACTGTTAAGAAATAATTAGTTCTGGGGTGGACATTGTCATGGTTTTCCCCCATAACATGACTGGGCTCTTGGCCCTTCCATAATCGCATGAAACGCTATCCACCAGTTGCTTCATGTCAAAGTTAAAAACCCCTTTATTTTTTCTGTGCATTCGGCATTTTTCCTTGCATGCCCAGAAGGCAAGAAAATCATAAAAAGGTTAAATGAATATGAAGGTTGACTGTTTCATATGATCAAATAATTTCATTTAATGAAAATAAACTCCACTGAGCTTGTTTCTTTGGGCTGCACAGATTAGTCCTCAGTAAAAGGTCAACTTGATTTTTTTTTTTTTTTTTTTTTTTAGTGTTTCGATGACTTTCCTTCCTGTCCCTCCAAATATTTGGCGTGTGGTTAAATGAAAATAAAGGAAAGACAGAATCACTCCTTGTTCTTCTCTGCGTAGGAAGTTCCACATTCCAGATGATTTTTTTTTCTAAAATCTACAATTTTTGCCACGCTTGGGAAATAACACATCGTTGCTGGCCTGCGTTAAAGAAAGTTCTTAGAAACGTCTGTGTGCTTATATAGCAAACCCCGCGAGTGGGTCTTCTCCCTCTTTGCAAACCTGGCGAAGTCCGAAGAGAATGCAAGGGACCCCTGCCTGATTGGGTCCGCAAGAAACGGGGCATTGCTGGTGGGCCACATGGCGATACAACGGTCCCTCCCAATAAAACACCTTCTGTAGAGGATACATCTTTGTTCGGTCCTTAATGAATTAAAAGACGCCACCTCTGCAAGAGCAAATTTTGTAAAAGGCTTCCCTCAGGCAGGTCATACATGTCCTGAGCCTTGAAGGGTGGGGAGGAGCCCTCAGTGGAGAGAAAGGGGGGATCGGTGGAGCTTTCAGTCTGCTGAACCAGAGAGCAGCTCACCGCTCATGTGTAGGCATAGATCGCAGGGCAGGTGGGGCAGGGGCATGAGATGCTGTCTCCTGCAACACCCGAGTGATTGATCCATCCTGCACCTGCAACACACACGCATGGGTCCATGCTCATCTCCTCTGTAGGACAGTGCTCTGAGCTGTTTGTGCATTTGTCACTTGAATGAGCAGAAAGGAAACTTTGCTCAGCTCCACGTTGGCTGTGGTGGCCGGGGGACTCTCCCTTGCTGCAGAGCTCAGCATTGCACACTCCCAGTCCCACAGAGCTCCCCGTTCTTGAAGAGAGGTGCACACGGGCAGCTTGCCGCTCATCACAAACTGCATGCATACCCTTCTGTTGCTCCCTCCCCAAGGAGGAGGGACTTTGAATGGCAGAGCTCTTTGGTTTAGGGACCCTGTGTGCCCAGTGGCTCCTTCTTTTTAAATGCATCGCGCTTGGTCAAGATGCCTGAGCCCTTTGCACGGACAAGCTGACATTTAATTTTCTACGTGCTGTTGCAATCCAGGTTGTGTTTTGCATAATGTTGCTGATGGCTCAAAGCCCTGCTCTGACTGCCCTCTCCTATTTTCAGGTTTGGTGTGAGGTTCCCCTGCCTCATGGGGTCTGCCTCTAGAGAGATCACCAACGTGGCTGGGAGCCAAGTTCCAAAAAGCAATCTTAAGTCAGCGATGGGAGACCTCTGTTGCCCGTCAATTCACATGCAGTATCTTCCCGCTTTGCGAAATGTGCCTGGGTTGATGGCGGGGAATGTATTTTTTGCAAATACCATAAGAGAAATTCTCCAAGGCCCTCTGTTTAGAAGGACCGATGGATTTTACTGACAACGTCGAATACTTGCCTAAGTGTCTCAGCATTCCTTTCATTAGCTGTGTTTCGACCAAAGTGTAAGCTGTTAATTTGGAAGCACATCTCACTGGTTAAATTCAAAGGTTCCTAACTGATTCCCAGGATTGGATGCGAGAGGAAAATGTATTTGACCATTAGAAGCCCTTGCTCCTTTTGTCCTCATTTGGACTGAAATCTTGAAATGTATCTCTGGCACTAACCCAATAGTCAGGGGTCTTGTGTGGTCTCAAAAGAGATGGGGATGTCATGATCAAATGCAAATCATCTACTCATCCTGGGGGAGAAGGACCAAACATCAAATCATGCATATTCAGTTTCTCTCGTGAGCTCGCTAAATTCTGGATTTATGCATAAACGTCCTTGAAGGGGCTAATTAAAAATTATAGTATCCATGATGACCAGGAGCAATGAATCCGCTGAGCCAGAAATCCAAGGTGGAGAGCCACGGGCAAAACAGTACATCCTCACATATTTGAATGACCTGTCCTCAAATATTTCACGTTGCACGTTAGAAACAACAACATTTCTATCTAGAGCAGAATCTACAATAGATTCTGTATGGTACTGCATGCTTTTTTATAAATGTGTGGAATTTTGAAATATTTTCCACTGCACATACCATGTTGCCAGATCATATTTTTTATCAGCCATATAGGACCCATCTAAGATATGCCATACATGCGCTGGCCACCGTGGATATGAATACATTTTAAGGAAAAGAAACAAAAACACCCCCCTTCAAGGCATTTACTGGTCCTATGTTTGTCTCCATGCCTTCGGGCATTTCTCCATCTTAAATATTAGGAATTGGGTGAGAACATTCCAACGCTGACATTCAGGGGAAGGCGGAACTATGAAGATGGTAAACAGACCAGGGGTCTCCAGGGGTTGGGGAACAGCAGGGAGGATGCACAGGCAGAACACAGAGGATTTGGGGGGCAGGAGAAGTACTCTGTATGATGTTATTACGGCAGATACACGTCCTTCTACCTTTGTCCAAACGCACAGAATTCACAGCACCAAGAGCGAATCCGGAAGGTAAACTGTCGACTTGGGGTCTTATAATGTGTCAGTAGAGGTTCATCCCTGCTTAAATAGGAAAAGCACCATCTCTGGTGAGTGATGCTGGTCATAGGGGGCTGCTGTGTGTCTGTGGGAGGAGGCGGCATGAGGAAACTCTCCCTGCCTGCCTCTCTGTTTCGTTGTCAACAAAATGCTACTTTTCAAAAACAAACAAACAAACAAAAACCTTAAACACACATATGCACAAGGGGAAGGCTTTAATTTTAAGGAATGTAGATTCTTCCTTGCCTAATAGCAGAGAAAGAAGATATTGTATGAACAGACGAGCAGGGAACGCTGCCCGATCACTCATAGCCGCGTCCCCAAGACCTAGAACAGAAGCAGTGCCTCGGTGTTAGCTGCGAATTATTCTCTTTATCTGAGAGAGACAAAGAGAGAGTTATTGCCTCTGCTTTGTGCCTGCCATCAAGATGATGCGGCCCCGGGGACGCCTGGTGGCCGAGTCAGTTAAGCGTCTGCCTTCGGCTCAGGTCATGATCACAGGGTCCTGGGGTCAAGTCCCCCATGGGGCTCCCTGCTCAGTGAGGAGTCAACTGCTCCCTCTCCCTCTGCCTCTTTCTCTCAAATAAATAAATAAAATCTTAAAAAAAAAAAAAAGATGATGCAGCCTTGAAATCAGCTCTCGGTTTAGAAAATTCCAGATCCTCAGCAGCTAGTGAGCATCCACTTGAACTTCAGTCCTGCTGGGCAGCCAATTTATAGACGTCACCCAGAGGAGCCTTTCCTCATCCTGACCACCTGAAGTCCTCTGTGAATTCAGAAGAGCAATCTCCAAAAAGAACCTATTATGGTAGCAATTCAACTATCTAAAGCACATCTCAATATTTTATCTCCTTTTTTTTTTTTACAACCAACATAGCTTAAACTTTAGAGAATGTGAAACATCTTGCCTGGGGGCAAAGACTCTCGAGATTCAGAATAACGTCTTCCTACTTCATCTGCTTCTCGGGGTCCTCTACAAACTAAGCTGCTGGCTGTTCCTGCACATGGTGGCTCTCATGTTCCCTAGGTAAATGTTTGTAGGTTCAAAGAACATCGCTGCGTAAAACTCTCAAAGGCACATCCTTCCCATACCAGAGGACTAGAGGGCTCCTTTCTTCTCACTCAAAGCTTGACTCTGACAAATGTTCTCAACATATTTCAAACCATTAATTAGCAAGGTGCATACTTTGAAGAAAACATAGGGAAGAGATTTCTGTATGAAGGTAGAGCAATCGTTTTCCGACAGCATATTATATAAACCAAAGTGGTTATTCCATTTACACATACGCTAATGGGCACCTTCCAGAAAGGAACCGCCGGATGGAATTTTATTTCACACGGCAGAGACAAACACGGCATCCTTCTGGACCTCCGGTGGACTCATGGTTGTGTTCCGATGACCCTCCAATGAAGCCAGGATGCTCACAGGTGAACACTAACTCCTTTCAGATTGAAATAAACTGATTACCATTTATATTTGAAGAGTGTTGAGTAATCTGGGAGCCATTAGGAAAAAAAATGTGCACAATTCACAAAACCAAAATTTAAATTTGTTGGAAGATGGGTCTTGATTCAGTTGTGAGCCACAGAGCTTCATGGCACAAAGCCCAAACACATCCCCTGCAAATGAGGTCCGGGTTACAAAAGCGGCCAAAATATCATCCCGTTCCCCCCCACCCACCGTGGCCACATCTCACCTCCAGGACTCCCAAGTGAAAAACCCCCATTGACAGTTTCATTTTCCAATCTCCTGGCTGAAATGAAAATGATTTCCCACTGCAAATTGCCTGCTGGAGAAAAAAATGAATGGCTTTTCAGGCAGCCACGTTAACATTCCCACCTGAAGATTTGCTTCTAAAAGGTTATATTTTCCCTCTTCGCTTTAAAGATTAAAATATCCAATTGAGCGCAGAGTGGCTTTGAATTATGCAGTGGTGGGGAATGTGGAAATAAATTTGTTCATTGTAAACAATCTCTCAGAATTCATACGTTTTACCACCTTTGGGGGGGATGACGCCAACTTTTTGCTTCACACGACCAGTCAAGGAAGTGTTCGTCTCTACCTTCTGATGAGACTAAGGCTGGTGCACAGATTAAAATTTTAATTTAAGGGAAACGGACAGAACTGGAAAGTTACTTAGGAATGTGACTCTAAGTCTTAATTTCTTAATTGTCCATTCATTAGCATGTTTTCTGTTATTTTTTCTTTTAAGATTTTACTGGATTTTGGCACATTCCCCAAACTCTTACTCGTTGAAGAATACATAATATACTCCAAAAACTTACCTAAGCTTAATAATATTTCTGTCCAGAATTTTGTCCTTATGTCTAGAATTCCCTTTTTATAAGTCATATTGGATTAGAGCTAACCCAGATGAAGGCATTTCAACATCATTATGTCTGCAAAGACCTTATTTCAAAGTAAAATTGCACTCACAAGGACTGGGGGTTAGGACGTCACATATCTTTTCAGGCAGGAACATAATTCAACCCACAACACTTCCCCCCAAATTAGCATCTGTTGTAATACTCCTTCCATTAATACTCCTTTCATTATACATATATATTTTTAATATATGTTTATATAATATCCATCCATTTGGGAGCAAACAAATTCAGGTATAACAATCTAACACATAAATGACCTCTAACAATATTCCTCATCACTGTTAGATGTTGGGAAAGAAAAACTTTATGGAAACCAATGCTCATTAACATACACACAGGTATAACATTTTTCAATTAAGATGACAAAATCAGGGATGGCGAAACTGAACACAAGCCTCAGCAGAGCGTTCGCGTTTGGGTACAGAATAGATCAGAGGGTGGCTGAGGACAAACAGTGTTGACAGTCTTATACATTAACAGCAAAAGATAAATAAATTAATTAACAACAGCAACAATGAACACACACACACAAATGTCAAGAGCATAAACTTATTAATCTCATTCATTACAGGTGGTGTTTGTTTTATGGGGTTGCATTTGGGGTGATTCTGAGATTTAACTAAAGAAAGCCATAAATACGGTGAACGGGGTTGGTTTGTAAACAAGATCATCACATGACATGCTAAGAGATTTAGGATTCATCCAATCTGTGGTTTGGGCTCCTCACTAGAGCCAAGGAGTGCTCCCTAATACAAATTTTGATGGAACACCAGGGGCCGGGGTCCCCTTACATTCAGTGAGTATTAGAAACTCACCCTGCATGTTTCCACCTCTGCACTCTCCTATCACCCCCTGCCTTCCGCTTCTGGGAGTAGCTGGGGTCTTGGAGAAATCTGATTTATAACCTGTGGGTATGCCGTTCAAACTTCAGATGAAGCCGTAATCCACATGTGTCAACGAGTGGGGCATCTGTCCACGTTCTTAGACACATGATGTCAATCTTTAATATGCCTTCCTTCCCTGCTATTTCATTTTTTAAGCATGCATTTAAATTAAAACCACGGTGAGATGTCATAACTTTGGGAAGGCAAAAATCTGATGGGAGAAGAACACTGCTAACGGTAATAGTGTTTTTGTACTCCGGGCACTGTACGGGATTAGAAGTTGATGGAGTGCCTGTTCACTCAACTCAATGCAAACAATCTCACCCTCGGACCTCCGCCTCCTGAGAGCGCAGGCACAACGTTCTTGAGTTCTTCTTTTGCAGGAGAGAGCTTCTCATGATCTCACGGAACATCTACTTAGGAAGTTGGCAGACATCCTCTTAAGTTGCATTTAGTAGAATACGCTTTCCAGAGGGAGTTGAGATGCCAGGGCCTTTGATGGCTGGCATGGCAACATCAACTCCATCCAGCTATGGACCGGCGCCAAGAGAGCCTCAGAGACAAATGACTCCCGTAAAGCCCGCCATCACACAGGCCGTCCTGGCTGAAAACCAAAGTGCTCTAAAACGGGACCGCTCGGCACCCTCACTTCCCAACAGGGCGTGCCCATCATCTGTCTCTCGCACGTCCAGAGCGACTTGGATCATTAAATAGCCATGCCGGAAAAGACTCACAGCTCAAAAAGCTGTTATCCACACAAGCAATATTACTTCGCAGGGTATTTTCTGGACCGTTCACATTTCCCTTCTCTCTCCGGTTAACAAAGTTCGTCCTTCACACTGCTGGGTGCTGGTTTCCAAGAGCCCAACTGTCTCCTTTCCTTCCAGGAGGGATATCGTGGTGTGGTAAGGTTTTAGGCTCTGTGCATCATGGACCAAAGTCACGTATGTCAGCATAGGGAAACGGTTCTCCACCCACCTTGCCCCTGAATGGTTCTATCTCAGCAACTTCTACAAAACACCATGGAGTGCTGTGCACAAAGACTCAGAGGAAGGGTTCCATGATGTATCAACAGAAATGCAAGGTCAATATTCATATGCAAACCAACTGTTCATTTTAATTGTTATGTTTTAAGATTTTATTTATTTGAGAGAGAGAGAGAGCAGGGGAGGGGAAAAGGGAGAGGGAGAGCATCTCAACCAGACTCCCTGCTGAGAACAGAGCCCGACAGCGGGCTGTTTCACGACCCTGAGATCATGACCTGAGCCAAAACCAAGAGTTGGATGTTTCACCAACTGAGCCACCCAGGCGCCCCCTGCCCCTCTTCACCCTCTCCCAAAGCAGTGCCAAACTCAGAGCTTTTGGATGCTTGTCAAGGCTATAGCAAAACCTCCCAGATGCCGCCAATAAACATTATGTCCTGAAATATATATCAGTGTGTGTTTCCCAGCTTGAAACTTCCGTGCAACTGCGTGTTTACCAGTGACATATGTCTACTATATTATCTGTCATGTACTGGTTGATCGATGTTTGATTGATTGATTGATTGAGAAAGCATCCGCTGAGTGCTTACGAGGTACAGAAAATTGTAAATGAGAACTTACCCCCAATTTCATTCCTGCCTCATCTTTGGATATCTCCCTGAATCTCACTCCTGAATATAAAGTCCTGCTTCCCCACACAAAGCCCTTCTTTATTCACGCTACCTTCTGGGCCCCAACCCCCCTTATATTCTCAATTTCCAAAATTAATGTGAAGTCACAGGTCCTCCTTGCTCAGGGAGAGAAAGAAGCCTCTCATGCTAGATCATTTACTTTTCAGAGCTACCACGAAGGAGTGCTGCCTCATTTTAAATATTGTTTTAAAAAAGTGAATAGGGGCACCTGGGTGGCTCAGTCAGTTAGGCGTCTGCCTTTGGCTCAGGTCATGATCCCAGGGTCCTGGGACTGAGCCCCGCATCAGGCTCCCTGCTCAGCGGGGAGCCTGCTTTTCCCTCTCCCTCTACGCCTCCCCCTGCTTGTGCTTTCTCTCTCAAACGAATAAATACAATCTTTTTAAAAAAATTCTATTAAAAAATGAGTGAAGAAGAAGTTTAGATACAATTAAGAGCCAGGGAATAGTGACAAAAAAATGTTTGTAACTGTCGTTTATGTTTTTAAATCCCTTTCTGCAGAACAGTCCACGCACCTGCGTAGGAGAGGCCCCCGATCTGGGGTTCATGTCATCAAGGGTCTCCTGCATGACAAACACAAGTCAATCAATAAACCATGGGGTTAATAAGGGACACGTGGGAACTCTGTCCCACGGGATCCAGGGCTCACCTCTGGTAGAGAGTAAATACATTCCTGACGTATCTGTTCCCACGACTAGCACCTTTCATGTCCCCAGAAACTTTCCCAGGTACTGACCTTTGTTCCTGAACTCAAAGGTGACTTGTCCCGATGCCCCCAAAGGTCTGTGGGTTACAGCCTTGCTCATTGTGAAGCAGAAGCTGCTTTGAGGTGCGGACACATCTGAGCTGCAGAATTGCTTGGGTGAGTGGGAAAAAATGCATTAATTCCTCCAACCCTACCTCACAGAGGGAATGCAGAATGAGGGTCTGCGAGCCGTGGCTAGGAGTGGCTTTTCCGTTGGTAGATGGTTACACCGTCAATGGGCGTGTAAGCGCCTCCGTAATATCCTCGATTTTACCTCCAAGACTGAAGCTGACAGTATTTACTCCCGGGCTCCTTGCAGAAAAAGCTTGCCAGCCCTTGATGCAGAAGATTGTTGAGTCAAAAGTATCATTTCCCAGCACTGCCAAGCGTGCACTCCTCCCTGCTGTTCATTTCCCAAATTGTGCTGCCAGATGTTCTCACTGTTATAAGTGGAGTTCACAAAAGCTGGAGTGGCCACTGAGAAACATGTTAGAGCAGGCATGATACAATATTTTTAAAAATCATGGATATATAGTTCCAAGCATATGACATGTAGGATACTTATGGATGCAGTACAATACATAGAAAATGATCTCAATATTTTAAAAAATTATATTTTGTATCTATAGTTTGATACATATGTGTATTATGTGTGCATAATGATACATATATGTATACTTGCATAATGATACATATATGAATATGTGTAAAATGCTACATATATGTGTACATACATAAGGCTACGTGTGTGCAAAATGATACATATATGTATACTTGCATAATGATACATATATGAATGTGAGAATAATGTTACATATATGTGTGTACATACATAAGACTACATACGGATATGTGCAAAATGATACATAAATGTACTGCATAATGATACATACAATAATATGTGCATAATGATAGATATATGAATGCATGTATAATGATATATATGAATACATGCATAATGATATTTATTTGAATATGTGTATAATGATACATACATGAATACGTGTATAATGATACATATATGTATCAAACTATATATATTGATTTTTTAAGTGTTGTTTAATAAATTTGATATATCTTTAAAGTATGCATTATATATACTCATATGATATATATGTTATAATATATGTGTAATATACATAAATATGCAATATATATATTTAGTTTACTACTAATATGGATATTATATGTAGTTCTATACATTACATGGGGATTTTGATTCTCTTTCCTTATTTTAGCCACCAGGTCAAGGTTCAATGGTAGATTAAATTTCATTTTGCAAACATAGATTGGAAGCCCTAAATTTACTTAAACAATTTAGGTTATAAAAGATTTAATACAGAGGAACTAGAGTTTCTGCTGTAACTTTTACTTCTAATAGATTTTTATATACTGTAGGAGAAAACCAATTTTTTCTTTAAGTTTTTTATTGTTATGTTAATCACCATACATTACATCATTCGTTTTTGATGTAGTGTTCCATGATTCATTGTTTGTGCATAACATCCAGTGCTCCACGCAGAATGTGCCCTCTTTAATACCCATCACCGGGCTAACCCATCCCCCAACCCCCCTCCCCTCTAGAACCCTCAGTTTGTTTCTCAGAGTCCATCCTCTCTCATGGTTCGTCTCCCCCTCCGACTTACTCCCCTTCATTCTTCCCCTCCTGCTATCTTCTTCTTTTTCTTTTTTCTTAACATATGTTGCATTATTTGTTTCAGAAGTACAGATCTGTGATTCAACAGTCTTGCACAATTCACAGCGCTCACCGTAGCACATACCCTACCCAATGTCTATCACCCAGCCACCCCATCCCTCCCACCCCCCACCACTCCAGCAACCCTCAGTTTGTTTCCCGAGATTAAGAATTCCTCATATCAGTGAGGTCATATGATACATGTCTTTCTCTGATTGACTTATTTCGCTCAGCATAACACCCTCCAGTTCCATCCACGTCGTTGCAAATGGCAAGATCTCATTCCTTTTGATGGCTGCATAATATTCCATCGTGTGTATATACCACCTCTTCTTTATCCATTCATCTGTCGATGGACATCTTGGCTCTTTCCACAGTTTGGCTATTGTGGACATTGCTGCTATAAACATTGGGGTACATGTACCCCTTCAGATCCCTACATTTGTATCTTTGGGGTAAATACCCAGTAGTGCAATTGCTGGATCGTAGGGTAGCTCTAATTTCAACTGTTTGAGGAACCTCCATACTGTTTTCCAGAGGGGTTGCACCAGCTTGCATTCCCACCGACAGTGTAGGAGGGTTCCCCTTTCTCCACAACCCCGCCAACATCTGTCGTTCCCTGACTTGTTAATTTTAGCCATTCTGACGGGTGTGAGGTGGTATCTCATTGAGGCTTTGATCTGGATTTCCCTGATGCCGAGCGATGTGGAGCACTTTTTCATGTGTCTGTTGGCTATTTGGATGTCTTCTTTGGGAAAATGTCTGTTCATGTCTTCTGCCCATTTCTTGATTGGATTATTTGTTCTTTGGGTGTTGAGTTTGATAAGTTCTTTATAGATTTTGGATACTAGCCCTTTATCTGCTATGTCATTTGCAAATATTTTCTCCCATTCTGTCGGTTGTCTTTTGGTTTTGTGGACTGTTTCTTTTGCTGTACAAAAGCTTTTTATCTTAATGAAATCCCATTAGTTCATTTTTGCCCTGGCTTCCCTTGCCTTTGGCGATGTTTCTAGGAAGAAGTTGCTGAGGCTGAGGTCGAAGAGGTTGCTGCCTGTGTTCTCCTTTAGGATGTTGATGAACTCCCGTCTCACGTTTAGGTCTTTCAACCATTTGGAGTCTATTTTTGTGTGTGGTGTAAGGAAATGGTCCAGTTTCATTCTTCTGCAGGTGGCTGTCCAATTTTCCCAACACCATTTGTTGAAGAGACTGTCTTTTTTCCATTGGACATTCTTTCCTGCTTTGTCAAAGATGAGTTGACCATAGAGTTGAGGGTCCATTTCTGGGCTCTCTATTCTGTTCCATTGATCTATGTGTCTGTTTTTGTGCCAGTACCAAACTGTCTTGATGATGACAGCTTTGTATTGGAGCTGGAAGTCCGGAATTGTGATGCCGCCAGCTTTGCTTTTCTTTTTCAACATTCCTCTGGCTATTCGGGGTCTCTTCTGGTTCCATACAAATTTTAGGATTATTTGTTCCATTTCTTTGAAAAAAGTGGATGGTATTTTGATGGGGATTGCACTGAATGTGTAGATTGCTCTAGGTAGCATTGACATCTTCACAATGTTGGTTCTCCCAATCCATGAGCATGGAACGTTTTTCCATTTCTTTGTGTCTTCTTCAATTTCTTTCATGAGTATTTTATAGTTTTCTGAATACAGATCCTTTGCCTCTTTGGTTAGATTTATTCCTAGGTATCTAATGGTTTTGGGTGCAATTGTAAATGGGATCGACTCCTTGATTTGTCTCTCTTCTGTCTTCTTGTTGGTGTATAGGAATGCCACTGATTTCTGTGCATTGATTTTATATCTTGCCACTTGACTGAATTCCTGTATGAGTTCTAGCAGTTTTGGGGTGGAGTCTTTTGGGTTTTCCACATACGGTATCATATCATCTGCAAAGAGTGAGAGTTTGACTTCCTCTTTTCCGATTTGGATGCCTTAGATTTCTTTTTGTTGTCTGATTGCTGTGGCTAGGACTTCTAATACTATGTTGAAGGAGAAAACCAATTTTTTGAAAATATGAAACATATCTTAATAATTTGATATTTTCTCAGGTGCCTGGGTGGCTCATTCGATTAAGCATATGGCTTTGGCTCAAGTCATGACCTCGGGGTCCTGGGTTCAAGCCCCGCATTGTGCTCCCTGCTCAGCGGGGAATCTGCTTCCCCCTTTCCCTCTGCTGCTCCCCCTGATTGTGCTCTCTCTGTCAAATGAATAAATAAAATCTTAAAAAATAATTTGATATTTTCTATGTTTTAATTTATAAACTTTTCACACAGTTACATTTCATTCTTTAGTCCTTTAGAACAGCGTCAAATAAGGAATGTTTAATTGCTGTGAATTGGCACCTAAAAGCTGAAAGCCAGCATTCATACAATTCCAATGTCCTCTAACTCACTATATTCAAAATTTAAACATAGTCATTACTTTTTAATGTATACTGAAGCAAGCAAGATGAGACATGTAAGTCTCCAATTTAAGAACAAGAAATAAATTTACAGATCTCTATGTAAAGCCAAGCAGTGAAGCAGTTCTCCAGGAAATATGCTCATTTTCTTAGTGGAATGTGATTTTCAACATAAATGTTTTCATTGCCTTTTTTTCTGAATAACACTGACCAAGCAGGTCAAGGGACACTTGGGAAGTCTCACGTACTAAAAGTTTTCCGGCCACTCCCTGTGGGCTGGCCTTTGTTTATCTGTGAAGCAATGTCTTGAAACACCGTGTAGTGATTCTAACGGCATGTCGACCATTTTATTCCCCACTGATCATTTGAACAAGTTACAACTCGGAGAGGCAAGGCATGGAGTGTTTTCCAAAATATCCTGCCGTCTTTCTCTTGATCATAAGACATTGTGCACACTTGGCCTTCCTTAAGATTTCTTTTGGGGGGTAAATCAATCCCCACCTCCTGCTGTCCCAAGAGAGGAAAAGTTTGAGCTCCCCTCCATGTCAGTTATTTTAAGCCTAAGTTGGGAGTCAGGTGGCCTGACTCCTAATGAGACCTCGGTCATTGTCCTTGGCCATTGATGACCCTTGGTCATTGATGACTCACAGGAATGCGTCTTTGTCCTTAGTCCTACATTAGGAGCTGGAAGAGACCAAGTTCAGAACTGATGACTACTGTCCAGATGTGTGAAGCAAAAGAAATCTCACCAACTAAAAAAAGCTAAAGAAGGCAATATCTAATTATTTTCATTTGTTTGTTTCTTGTTGTTTTTTAATCTGATTATTACTCAATGCAATTTTGAGTTTAACAATTCAATATTCCTTTTTTTTAATGTTCCTTTTTTTTTTTTTTTAGACGTTGGGGAGGGACAGAGGGAGAGGGAGAGAAAGACTCTCAAGCAGGTTCCACACCCAGTGTAGAGCCCAGTGCAGGGCTGGGTCTCACGACCCTGAGATCGTGACCTGAGCCGAAATCCAGAGTTAGATGCTTAATGGACTGAGCCACCCAGGCGCTCCTAATGTTCCTTTTAAATTCAAAAATTGTTTCCCTGGAATTAGTGACGGTAGATGCACAGTATTGTGAATGGACTTAGCTCCACTAAATTGTGCATTCTAAAGTGTCTATTTTACCACGTTAAAAAATAAACACACAAGTAAATATTTTAATCATTAAAATCACTTATGTATTTTCATAATTATAATCCCATAGGTTTATAACTTTCCTATTACATAAGTATTTTCTAATATATAGACTATTATGTAAAAAAGATATTTTAATATGTTAATGAAATGATCAAATCAGTGAAATAATAAAATGACAGTACTATTAATAAGAAATGAAATATTAAAACTAATTTCAGATTCCATCATTAACATCGTTAAATGCGAAACAAGTACGTGGTATTATGTAATTAAATTAATTTTACTGATTGAAATATTGTAATTATTTCAATTCTTTCAGATACTTATTCCCACCTTTTGGATTTCTGACTCGGTCACTCAGTACCATCCAAAGAACCCCAGTGAAAGTAGTCAGGATATCTCCAGATAACCAACTAAGCATTTGCTTACTGAATAAAAAGCCCCTCCCAGTGACAGTTTTATATGTTTTTTTATGGAAAATAAACCCAGGATCTCTTCCAAAGAAGGTGGCTTCTCTTGCAGGCGGAACGGAGAGGGGACGGGGAGATGTGTTTGGCAAAGTAGTCAGCAGTGGTTTTGGGGGCCTTGGTCATTATGCACCCTGTATTATCTCACTGAACTCTCTGCAAGGTCCTACACGTAGCCAACGGAGACCCTGAGTAGAGGGGAATGTGACACCCCATGTCGGGCTCTATGCTCAGTGGGGAGCCCGCTTCTCCTTCTGTTGCTCCCCCTGCTTGGGCTCTCGCTCTCGCTCACGAATAAATAAAATCTTTAAAAAAGTAAAATAAATAAAATAAGTTGTGATTTTGAAAGTGACATTTAAGGAATGTTAAGGAACCCCCTGTATCGTTGCTTTTCCCGTTTGTATAGATCATGCTTTTGATGAAGGTCACGGTTTTTCTCCTACGTTTGCTCGCGGAAGGTTTGTAATTTGGGGTTTTACAAGTAGACCCGTGGTCCCTTCTTAATTAGTTCTTGTCTATGGTCAGAGTTCATTTTTGGCTTTTGCATCTATTCAAGGGTTAAGAAGAATAAGGGAGAGAAAGAGCTATGGGAGAGCAGGTGCACCTGTCAATCAAACGTGGAATGAAGAAGAACCCTAGGTTTGGGGACTTGGTAAAGCTGGGTACCGGTGAGAAATCTAAATGGAGATCGTGAGCCACTCCCGACTGGAGTTCGGGGGAGAAGTTGCAGTTCTATTTATAAATATTGAATCACTAGCGAAAAACGCATCAGTGTGAGTGAAAGAAGAGGAACTATCCCAGAGAAGAAGAACCTCAAGGACCCATGACATGACAAGGCCAGTAGAACAAAAAACAATATGCAAAGAGAGTGGCTTGCACGCAAGGAGAAACCGAGGAGATGGATTTTGTAGGGAAGCCGAGAGAAATGTCCATTCCAAGAACAAAATACTCATCCGTAGATTTGATGCTGCTGAAAAAAAACCCAAGATGCTTGATATCCGCTCATTTTTTACAATCATTTTATCTTTATTAACAGGGTGCAGCAAGTTAGGGGTATCCCCAAAGCCACCTTACTTTTTAGGGAGCTTCTTAAGAATGTATAAAACATAACATATCATGACAGTGATGTACAAAGAGAAAGTCCACCCCAAATTTCAGGTAGCAACCAGCACGAGGAAGATGCCTCAGCCCTTTCCAAAAGATGTGTTTGTGTGTTTTCATCAAATGAAAACATTTATGGTATGCCTACCCATGTTTAATGCTGTCCCGTCTTTTAGCTTAAACTGACGTTTCTCAGTTAACTGACTGATTCCAGAGTCTAGAGCGGCTCCATGTAACATCACTTCCCACCGCCCCAATCAACAAATATAATGTTTCACGAGTCACCCCGTGTCCCAGTTCATTCTGATGGGACTCTCTTTCATCGATTCGCCAATCGCGGTAGCGTGGGGTCACCCCACGCTGTCCCATCCTGACAACGGCACGCATTTGCCTAGTTTGGAACAGCCCCACCCTCTTCCCTCTCGGGGGTCAGGCAAACCCCACATCCTTGAAGCTTCCTCATAATTATGGGCTTAACTCACCTGCTCCCTCCTTGCGCTCTTGGCGTGTTTTTGATTTCTACCTGTTACTTAACAGTGTCTACTCTTCAACTCTTTGTTCGTTTTCACTCTTTCTGTATCAATCACACCAGTTTCTGTCTCCGGCTCAGAACCAAAATGCTGTTTGCCCGGAATAAATACCTCATAACTCTGTTACATCCACCATAGTGGGAAGGAGAGTGTTGTGGGCGCGGGACCCGCTCCACAATCCATCGGATTCATGCTGTTATTCATTTTATTTTATATTATTGTTAAAAAAGATTCCACAGGCAACTGTAAAAGTTTTACGTTTCCAGCAAGAGGCTAGAAACAATCATCCCATTCTCTGCCTCGTTATCCATTGGGATGGTTCTACCCTCGTTAACATCCCAATTTGCAGGGTCTGCTTTTCCAGGATACGTTCCCTCTGCTGAGCAGGATTTAGGAATCTGTAGATGCTGCAGAATTAAAGGGTTTCAAAGGCTCCAGGTGTCTCTCTCTCTCTCTCTCTCTCAAACATAAATAAAAATGTTTTAAAAAAAATAAAGACCATCATTCCAAAAAGGGGTCCTTCACAGGACTGGGATTACAGTGTGATGAGCGGCATGGTGCCCCACCCACTGTCCATGTCACCGAAAACTCTCAGCAGCGTAAGCCCCACAAATGTACGAGTGATGCTCGTGGGGTCTTTCCTGCATTTTTTTTTCACTAAGAACTCCCATCTTTTCTTTTACAACTACTTCTATTAAAAAAATAAATAACTGAACAACTTCAACTGTGGCTTTCCCTGCCCCTAAATTAGCTATGATGTTTTTTTTCCGTAGCCTTACTGTTTTCCATCGGAGGCTTTCCCCGCACCTGGGAGCTATGTATGTGTGTGGCATGCACCAGAGGTCCATTTAACGTTCTTGCAGATGGCGTGGGCCATACTCGTCTCAAGGACGAAACAGTCCAGTTTCATGTCACATGTCTGTTTTTTATTGCTTTCCTCCACGTTTATCAATTTATCTGTCCGTGCATCGATACCGTCAATCTCATTATGGTGACTTGATAGTATAATTGACGGGGGCTCAGAAAAGCGTATCCGACTCCAATAAAAAACAAAAAAACAAAAACAAGGGGGTGAATTACTGCATAGGTGAACTGGAGTGGGGCTGTAAGGTACCGATTTTCCAGAATTCCTCTGGCGGGGGAACAAAGTGGGCCGCACGTTTTAAGGGACAGAGGGACCTGCAGACAATCCATACGAAGTCACAAAACGAGATACTACACAGTGACATCTTTTTACTTTGAGTGGACATTGAATGAAAACATGGTTTTAGAAATGCAGTTTGGGGCCATTCACACATCTGGGGGCTTAATAAGCACTGAGACTTATTTCGCTTTGCATATAATGGAAAGTGAACCGTCCTTTTAAATTCATTGAGGCCCTCCTCTCTTCAAACTCTTTTAATATGTTACAAAAACCCACCATAATATATTACAAAAAGCTACCAAAAACCTTTGTGTAGGATGTCCAGGAAATATATTTTGGTGCGTAAAATATTCACGTGGCTATTTTGTTTCAATCTCTGCTTCCCCCCATTAAATTGCCTATCTAATTAGCTCATTAAGAAAGTGCATACCAAAAACATCACCAGGCAGGGCAATAACCACATCCAATTTGTAGTCATTAATTGTCAGGGAACGCCGAATCATCCAAACCGCTTGGCTCTCCGGAGCTCTTGGAAAGTGACTTCCAGATAGTGCATCATTTCATCGTAGCGATTTGACAATATCCAAGACGCACTAGCTTCCAATGATAACCACGTAATAAGAAAGTAGATGTTACACAAAGTGGGAAATCAGTGGGGATCCTGGGAGGTTGAGGTAGAGAATCATGCCCGATAGAGTCAAGACAAGAAGAGTGATTTTGTCAAGCATCTGACTGTGGGCTTTTCTTTTCTAAGGGCAAGCATCTATATTACGGAGCAATTTAAATGTATTAAATTTACAGGAAATTCTTTGCAAAACCTTGGGCAGAGTCCCATGGAACCAGAGTCTGGGATCTGCTGATCTGTTACACCTTATGCATCCCTGCAAATGTTTTTGCAAATGTCTAAGCTTAACCTTTTGTCTTTAGCCACGTACTTATTTAGACCCACGTATATGGAAGATTTAGTCCTTAGGAGCAAAACGGGCTTTTTCAACTTACTTTGATACCTGAATCAAATGGGCAACTCCTGGAAAAAAATCCGCCACCATATAACATCTGGATTTTCCCAAACCCTGCTCAATTCCCATTAACAGCATTTCCCACCAAGGCTTCAGGGGCATGGAAACTTGGAACCAGAAAAGCAAACTTTGCTGTTTATAAGAATAGTTTTCTCTCTTGTTTACACAACCAGATCAGAGGATGATTTTACTCTCTGCCTCTTCCCCCTCCCCCCCCCAACCCCTGGTGACCTTGGCCTCTGGGAGGTAAACTGTGGATAGTGAAATCTGTCCTTAGGGATGATGACCAGACCATGCAAAACTTTTCTGTGTATGTTGCATTTCTGAAAACACAACATAGGTGGAGTGAGGGGTCAAATGGTCCCTTTTCCAGGTGGAAAATGTTAGTGTAAGGCCTTTGCAAGAGCAAAACGGATACCTTACAATGTTTCCACACAATGACACTTTGAATCCTGACTTGTAGCTTTCGTGTATACATCCGGAGCTAAGGCACCAAGATATTCCAGCCCTGATAGAGGAAATGAACATTGCAATCGCTGGAAAACCTACCGAGCAAGTTATTGTTCTGATAAACAGGGTCAAATTGGAAATGGATGCAGGCACAGAAATTGATCATTTTCGAGAAGGAGACAAATCCGCCTCTTTGCAACATGCATATGCACACTCGGGGTTCCTGCATCTTCATTTTTCTGGGAGGGAGCCAGGTCACCTGTTGGCGGGGCACGTGTCTCTGTGTCAAGCCTTCCCACATGGCCGGCATGCCCAGCGTGAACTCACTAAGCATGTCCATCTGCTATTCACAGAAGAAGTTTAGGAGCAAGCAACACGCGCTGCTGGGGAAATTTGTCAATGACTCGTTGCATTGACAGGCAGGACTGTGGTGTTAATGGGTTAATATCTCGAGCGGGCCGATCCCCAGCATGGCGTTATTGACCATCATGTGTTTTATTGGAATTCACATCAGAGCTCAGCCGATGGTCCTCCATAGCGTACCCCGACCCAGCGGGACCACGTCCATGGCGGGCCCTCCCTGCTGACTCTGCAAAAGCAGGAAAATGGGAATTGTGGGGCAAATTGGAAGAGTGGTGGCGGGTCTGTCGAGTGATTGCACCCCCTTAAAAGCAGCGGCTTTATTGGTCGTGAAGCGTTCTCTCGGTTCTTCCTATCATTTTGTTCTGTGCCTTGAGGATGTTTCCATATTACCTGCGTTCCTTCTTCCTTATATTTAAACTTGCTTAGGCTGCCTCTTTCGGAAAGAGGGAAAGCAGAGTAAAATCATGCAAGACCTTTTGCATTACATGTGTCTTTAAAAAAAAAAAAAACGTGTTGTTTTAGGACATTTGCAATGTTCTGCCACCCTCACCTCGATCTGGGTCCAAAATATTTTCATCGCCCCCAAAAGGAAGACCCAGTCCCCATTAGCAGCCACTCCCACAGCCCCTGGCAATCATGAATCTGTTTTCTGTCCCCGTGGAGTGGCCTGTTCCGCACATTTTACATAAATGGGACCGCACACGGTGTGTCCTCTGCTGTCCGCATTGTCTCACCGAGCCTCGTGTGTTTAGGGTCCAGGCACGTACGTGGTAGCAGGTATCAGAACTCAGTCCCCTCTTATGGCCGAACGCTGTTTCCTCGTGTGCACAAGACCACGTTTGGTTCATCCATTCATCCATGCGTGGGCATTTTGGTGGCTTCCAGCTTGTGGCCATGGTGAATATTGCAGGTGCTCTGTGCTTTCCCGTCCACGTCTGGGTTGGTGCCCATTCTCGGTCCTCTCTGGGCACAAACACAGCTGTGGGGTTGCTGGGTTGTATTGCCACAACCGGTCCAGCTTTTCGCGGAAAGGCTAAACCGTTTTCCACAGCAGCTGACCCACTTTGCATCTCCACCGACAGTGTCCCAGAGTCCCAGTTTCTCCACCCCTGGAAACACTTGTTACTTTCCATTTTCTTGAGGATTGCCATCCTAAGTGGGTGAGGCGACATCTTCATGGAAATACTGTTCAGTTGAACGATTTACAACATGGTTGTTATAAATCTGTTTTCTCTTAATGTATCTTACAATATTTCTTGCTGTTCTTGGATTTTATTTATTTACTTTTTTTTTTAAGGATTTTATTTAATTATTTGAGAGAAAGAGCACAAGCAAGGGGAGCGGCAGAGGAAGAGGGAGAAGCAGGCTCCTTGCGGAGCGGGGAGCCGGATGAGGGACTCGATCCCAGGACCCCAGGATCATGACCTGAGCCGAAGGCAGACGCTTAACTGACTGAGCCACCCAGGCACCCCTACTTACTTACTTACTTTTTAAAAAGATTTGATTTTTAAGTCGGCTCTACACCCAACATGGGGCTCAAACTCACAACCCTGAGAGCAAGACTCCCATGCTCCACCCACTGAGCCAGCCAGAGAGCAGGTCAGGAAAGCAAATTGGGGAGCTCCTATCAGAAATGCATCCCGAGCACCGCTTTTTAAAAACTATTTTCCAAGAGCCAATGCCCTCTATATGACCCCATGAAAAGCACACAGGACATTTTCCAATTGCAAGGATCCTCAACCACCCACTTTATTTTGGAGCATAGGCTACTTTGTAAAATTTGTTTGCAACAAAAATGCAACTTTCTGTCAAAAGACAGTTGGGCCAAATTGACTTAGGCATCTATTACTTACACCTATTTCACTGTTAGATATTATTTCCTTCCTCTATGCATCTATGACGATCTCAGCCCCTTTCTAATTTTTAACTTTGGTTGAGTGACTTCAAATCCTTTTTGGTGAATGTCGACAAAATGGTAATATATGGACTACAAAGTTTTGCCAGGTAGGAAACCTTACGTGGTTCATTTTATAGAACTTATTTCCAGAGATAATATGTTCACTTGACTACCTTGAAAACAAAAGTCATAAAAAGGTCATTTAATTCAGACGTTAAAGCAGCCTGCGGGTTGGAGACATATATTTGCAGCATTACCGGACACTTCTATGGCCGAGGAAATGTGCTTCTTCTTTACCTCTGGATTGGAGGTTATAGCCTTGGGCAGGTCATCCCTTTCAGCCTGCTTCTTCCTATTAATTCCCCCAGTAAAAATGTGGGCCCGCATTTATGCTTGTCCTTAAATCACACTCAGCTCTCTCCTGCAGGCTGCAGAACTTCCACTCCTCCTTTCCACGATATTTGACTCGTCGAAGGCCGGATTTTCAGCTTGAGTGGAAATCATCTTCGTCTGCGCACCGGACACCCGGTCTTACAAAACGGCACAAGTGTGCCCGCATTAAGGAACATTCGTGTTTAAAATCACGATATAATAGTTCACCTTGATCGACCTGTCCCTGCACTCCCACGGCTGCTCATTATCGAGACATGACGCCGTGTACTGTGAGTTTGTGGGTGGGTGTGGTGAGGATCCCCAGTTTTTTATGCAGGAAAACAGAGGTCCAGGAACGTGAGACCGTGTCCACATCTAATGATGGGTGAAGCCAGGATTTAAAACACACGGAACCCACTGCAGACCCCACACCCAGGTAGCCCAGATCTACCTGCTCCTGCTTCCCATCCCATCCCAACCACCACAAAATCGTCACTGTGTATCCATCAATCACTGCAGAACACAAGTATAGCTCCATCAGGAGCTCAGCTTCTGAGGAATCAGTCTCCGCTTGCGGAAGAAATTAAATCCTCTCGCCAAAGACTTCAACAATCGTGTTCTCATTTCTTCCTTTATTTGCGTAAATCCTTCCTTGTGTTTTCTTTGGTTTTTGTTTCACTCGTTACTAGTTCCCTGATGGCAAGGCCTAATCCTGGGGATTTCATTCTTTTTCGATTCCTAATAAATGTTTCAAGCCGCCGATATTTCCCGGAATACTAGGTTGGCCTCATCACAGAGCTTTCGATGTGCGCTTGTCTTTATTGTGTTTTCCCTAACTGGCCGAAATTATGATCACAGTTTTAACGGTTAACCTGAACGTTATTTCAGATGGCACTAGGAACTTCCCGAGCACAGACAGTTCTGGTTTCTATTTTTCTCTGATGTTGAAATGTATCACTTCATTGCATTATCTTTGGTAACATTTACTTAATTTTTTTTTGAAGTTGGTTATGAATATGCTGAGGTCTTGGTTTAATGCATGGCACAACTCATGATAATTTGTCAAATGCCCCTGTCTTCATACTGTTTCTTCAAGACCACAACAGTAAAGGGATATATCCAGTATTTTCCCTTTTCTGTCTTAATGGCTCAAACTGCAAGCTAATCAGCCTTCATTCTTTCTTAGTTTAGGGGGAACTTTTGACCCAATGATAGATAATTAGATAGGCGTGGATTGCCCAAGACTTCTAAATTGTCAATTTTCCTCTTTTTTTATTTTCTTTTTGCTGTGTTCATATCAATTTATACCAGAAGTCTGCCTTGGAGGGGGGTCCCATTTTCCAATTCATAAATGTTGCAGAGGTCGATCACGATTTTTTTTAATATTCTTTTTTTAAAAGATTGTGTTTATTTATTTGAGAGACAGCACTAGCAGGGGGAACGGCAGGCAGAAGGAGAAGGAGAAGCAGGCTCTCCGTGGAGCAGGGAGCTCAAAGCAGGGCTCCATCCCAGGACCCTGGGTTCACGACCTGAGCTGAAGGCAGACTCTTAACCGACCGAGCCACCCAGGCGCCCCTTGAAGAAGATTTTTCGATAGAGATACCCAGGTACGTTGACATCTGCATTCAGAAATTTGCAGCCTAGCAAGAACACGGGAAGTCTCTCTCCCTCCAAATGGGAGGCAGGACACTCACCTAACACTTCCTGGGTGGGACACACTATTTTCATTTGTGGTTTCTGCAGATCATTTACTGTAACCCTTAGTTTAACCAAACATACAATGTGTATACAAAGTATAACATCTATACATATATTACAGTAACATATGGCATATTTTCTATGTGTCTATTATACTAAGGCATTCTACTAATGTGCACACATTTGCACATTTAACCATGTAACCATGCATTGGTCTGATGCCAGCTCAGAGAAAAGGTCTTTTTCCTACTTTGGACCCAAATTCCATTTTCTTCTTGAAACCTTAAGAGGCGCTCCTGATGCACGTCCCTGAATTCACGCTACACTGTGTCTGAGCCGTCTCCCCCTTGCAAAAAGGCTTGCTATCCAGAGCTCAGGGCTTTGCCATCCTGGTGGGACGTTTCCACAAAAATCTACACACTTCAAGGTGACTTATATTCGAACCTAGCTGTCCCTGACCCGTCACCCCTTCCTCTGTCTTTGCTTCATTCATGAAAAGGAACATTTTTCCCATGACATTTTTTCAGATTTTTTTTTTTTTAAGACACACTGCCTGCAGTGTAAAACGTATCCGTTCTGCCTTTTTTGGCAAGTGCATACAGACACGTACCCACCTCCAGCACCGAGATCCATGATATTTTCATGCCCCCACAGTGTCCATCTCTACACTTTGAGGTCAGACCCTCCCCACACCTCCAGTCCTCACCCCAATGCCCTCCCTAGAGTGTTGTCTTTTCCTGAATGTCCTGCACGTGGGTTCATACACTTTGCAGCCTTTGGATCTTGGCTTTTCTCGCTCAGCTTAATACATCTGAGATGCATCCATATTGTTGCGTGTGTCCCCCAGGATTTTGTCACCCTGTCCTGTTGCGTTGCATGAACGCACAGCATCTCCTGTGTCCATTCCCCAGCTGCGTTGGCTCCAGCTTTTGGTGATTCCAAATAAAGCCACAGGAAACCGTGTGCAAAGATGTTAGCATCTTCCTCGGATAGATGCTGAAACTCCGGAGGACAGATCCACATATGTGATCAGAAGAGTCTTTAGTTAATACAGAGGCACATAAACATAGGAAGGTAATTACCCATATTTTACTTAATTATTCCTTTCAAAGTGTGTTCTGCTCTCTAAAGGATGGGGCAGAATGGGAAATAAAAATATTCCCAAGTCACAACGTACATTTCTTATTAATACTCAACTGGAAGAATAAATCCTACACAATTATTCTTAGCACACAGGCAGCTTTGTTAAAATATTTGATAGACTTTAGACAAGGGACTAATGAATATGCTACACATATATTATAGATATTAAACATATACCATGTATGTATTTTATACATATTATACTATATGTTCCATACATATTATATATAATAGTACATTAGTATATATTGCATACATAGTAGTATAATATAAAATAATTATAATATATAATGATACATATACTATAACATAATTATTATATATCACACAGTATTTATGTACTATATCAGATATATACAAACTGACAATTCTTCAAGCACTTGCTAAATGTAAAAATAGTATATTTTTATACTATTTATAATATATAGATATATATAATATACAACATTTTGTATAGTACAATATATATACACTCTAAATACTATATGTATATGCCAGATACATACATATACTAACAATTCTTTCAATCACTCGCTAAATCAATGTTAGCTAGCCTCATTCTCCTAGATGCACTGTGGCAGTGACGTTTCTATGTCTAGTTGACAGAAAATATGCCATCTTTGAAAACATTTTGACAGCGATCCGCGCCTTTTACGAGAACATTTAAAACTCACAAAAATATTTCAGTGGTGTTCCTTGTTCTCTGTTCTCGTTAGTAACTTGGTAGAAGGTGGATCCATATATCCACTGGCAGACGTTAACCCCAAGGTCAGTCCAAGACCTCCGCTAATCTATGGAAAATGTGGTCCTTTCAGGAGACCAATTGGGTTCAGAAAAGTTCAGCCATGGCTAAATGGAAACTGTATGGCTCACTACCGTTTATATTAGACACAGCAATAGGGCTGAAATATTTTCTAGACTTTGGAGCCGTTTAAACTTCGCAAACTATTTGCAAATCGTGGATCTGATGACGGACTTCTATCCAGAATATATAAAGAACCCTTACATCTCAGTAATAAAAAGGCAACTCCATTAAAAATGCAAAACAAAGCCACACAAAAATCCTAATACATGCATAGTATAATCTATGGAGAACATCTCTTATTTTTCTCTTTACTTTCATTTTTATTAAGTAAGACTGCTAGTGCATAAATTTAATGCATAAACATATAATGATGTGGGAAACAAAGGCAGAAGAAAAATTTTTAAATTTCCTTACTACTCACAGCCCAGTGACAAGTCCTGGAAACAAGCAGAGTGACCTTCCTCCAGGGACTCAGCTGCCTCATTGTTAATACTTTGCTGAGGGCAAAAGGCAACCTTCTCCCAAACCCCAGGATCCTATAAGTCTACTTTAACATATAAAAATTCCTTTAGAAACTTCCTTTATCTCTAAACCCTCAGGATAGGTGTTGGCAATCATCCCCCGAGCATATGGCCCACTGACAGACATCTGAAGGGTCTCATGACTCAGGTTTTGTTAGACGGTAGTAAATGACCTTTCTCCAGCAATAGCTAGGCCCTCAAGGTCCCGGAAACCTTGCTTCCAAAATTCCTTAGAGACTTGTGCTCTCCCTAACCCGCTCCCAACATGAAAGTATATGATGGGCCACTCCTCATGGCCCCGGTGCAGCTCTTTCTGCCCACGGGTCCTGTCTCCATGCTTTAATAAAACCACCTTTTTGCACCAAAGACGTCTCAAGAATTCTTTGTGGGTCATCAGCTCCAAAATCTCACGTGTCTCCTACCTCATATAAGACCCTTTATTAGAGAAATTGTATATGCTGGTGAATACTGTCAATGTTTCCATCTATAGGTTGAAATATTAGGGGTTCAAAAACTGGAAGCAATAGGTTATACTCATCCTATTGCAAAGTGTCTTGTGTTAGTTTCCTGGGGTTGCCATAACCCAATAGTGTGGAGTAGGGGGTTTCAACAACACACGTTTATCCCTCCTCGTCCTGGAGGCTGGGAGTCTGAGATCCAGGCGGGGCTGGAGGCTGGGAGTCTGAGATCCAGGCGGGGCTGAGGCTGGGAGTCTGAGATCCAGGTAGGACCAAACCTGGGAATGTGAGATCCAGGCAGGTCTGAGGCTGGGAGTGTGAGATCCAGGCAGGGCTGGAGGGTGGGAGTCTGAGATCCAGATGGGTTTGGAGGCTGTGAGTCCGAGATCCAGGCGGGGCCGAGGCTGGTTCCTGCTGAGGCCCCTTTCCTGGGCGTGTAGACGCCGTGCCCTCCCCGTGTCCTCGCGTGCTCATCCCTCTGCGTGTCTGTGTCCTCATCGCTTCTTCTCAGGATCCCGGTCCTCTTGGATTAGAGTCCCCTTAATGACCTCATTTTACCTTAATCTCCTCTTTAAAAGACCAGTATCTCCAAATACAACCACATTCCGCAGTCTTAGAGGTTAGGATTTTAACCCATGAATTTTGGGGGAGACACAATTCCACCCATAACATTGAAATCATCATCTGCTATTGTCGGAGTGACTCTTGGTACAGATTTCAAGAAATAAGACATTGAGACACAGAAGAAAATACCAACAGTGTTTCTAATACAACCTTGCTCACACATCCACTAAATAGAAGAAATCAAGTCTCCCATTCAAGAACAGCACCACATGCTCACAAAAGGGCTTCATTTTAAATACCAAAAAAAAAAAAAAAAAAATCAGGGGTTGATAGTGATGAGGGAACAGAAGACTAGCTGAGGACAAAGCAGAGACTGACACCCCCCACCCCCCACTCCTGGGTGGGACATATGTGACATTCTTCCAGGAAGCTCCCAACTATCGTGCTGTTACTGCCTTGCTAGAGGGAAAAAGAACCTTAACTTGACAATGGCAAGGCCTCCAGTACCTTACCTTGTAGGTCCTCTTTAGCAGATGAAAGTTCTTTTGAAAACCTCCCTTTTCCTTACCTCCCCCAACCCCATAGTATACAATCAGCCAGCCCTTAACCCCGGGCAGCCCCTCTTTCTGCCCACAGCTGCTGTCCCCGTGCTTTAATAAAGCACAATTCTGCACCAGAGACATCTGAAGAATTCTTTCCTGGTCGTCGGCTCCGGACCCCACCCCACCGAACCTCACCGATATGCCCAAACCACATCAATAGCACATCTCCATAAATGTTAAAAACCTCCTCCCACGTCGTCACGGCCTCCTGGCTGTCCTCAATCCGTCTCTTTCACATCCTTGTATGCCGAGTAGTAGGCTCCTGGCTCGTTCCTAGTGTCTTGGCCAACGAGGGGACTGAGACTTATTTCTGAGAATTCAGGCTGAAATCAGAATTCTGGCACCTGAGGTCTCGGGCACGCAGCCCTCCCACTGCTCCTCACCCGTGGCGTGCAAACACCCTTCTTGCAAAGATGACCTTGGATGCGTCCCCACAGGACTGCCCTTTATGGGGATGATGTCCGGTTGTTGCTATTTTGTTCTGAGGCTCCTTCCAGTTAAACTCAGCAACGTGCCTCCTCTGTGCTCCAGAACTAGAATCCCATCCTTTACTGAAATTTCCATGTGGAATACTCCGCTGTGTTCTAAGGACCCAGGGTGTGTCACCCCAAGCATTATGTTGAGATTCCACATGTTGTAAGAGGCTTTTCTCCTCCTGATCTGAGCTCATCCCCCCCGGCCCCCAACCTGTGGTTCATCCCCTTTACCAGGCTTCCCACCCCAGCTGCCCCGGCTGGAGTTTCAACTCTGACAATCGAGATGGACTCAACGGGTCTCTTGCGGGTGCCTCCGCATAGAACCACCTGGGAGGCATCTAACATACAAAGGAAACCGAAAACGGATAGCAAGACGGTGATATCTCGGGCTTCCAAAGGCGTTCACTTGGGGATGGATGTTTTCCAAAAAGGTCACTTGAAAGATTAAGAGGAAAAGAAAAAAAAAAAAAAAAAAGAGCCACCAAACTTGCAGCCTTTAGGAGACAAGACTTGTCCTTTTAGTAACTGCTTCACCTTGGAAAAAAACCTGGCCCCACGTTTCCAACGTGTTCAAGAAGAACGATAATAATAGGCCTGGAGAGTTCACCGGTTTCTTGTGACAGTCAGATCTGGAATGGGAGAGCAGTGAGAATTTTAAAGTGTCACATAAATGTAGGTCAGCATTAACTGATTTGGGCTCAGAATACAGAATTTCCTAAGTCCTATAATGGTCTCGAATGCTGATGGATAGTATAATAAGAAGAACTGCCTGGAATATTTCCAAAATATTGTATATATTATTGAAGAATATATGTATGTACTACTCCTAAAACCAATATTGTACTGTATGTTGACTAACGAGAATTTAAATAAAAGTTTTTTTAAAAAGAGTATCTGTATGAATATTATATCACTATATTACATATAATATATTATGTAGTCTATTAACATGAAATATAGTGTATATTTATATAAAGATATAATTACGTGAAATATATTGTGTTAAGTACTTCTACATAACGTATTGTTGTACTATATATTTATATATATCATATATATTATATTTTATATATTTTATATAAATAAAACTCTCATTCCTTCTGAAAGGACTAAGACCCCCCCCTTTGGAATCTATATTTTTTAATCAAATGAGAACTTAAGCCTTTAAGGAAAAATAACACAAAATATAGCACGTTAAACTACCTATTCTGAGTCCCATACTCCCCTTTGATGAAATAATCCACTTAACGTAGAGAGTACTTTTTAACTACAGCATACTAATAAGGTCAATAGTAGGGAAAACAAAGAAAACCAGAATGTACTCCCCTATACTTTTAGTTTGCTTCTATGAACCTTTAATCTGGGGCAAAAAGGCCAAAGAATCTGGACACACACCTTTCTGCCTCTGGCATAATTTTCTGGAAAGTTCTGGAATGTTCCTCCTCTGCTCTAGCAAAGGGGAAAACACAGAATTTACAATTCTGCTGACTTTATAAAGAATACAAAAACCAAGACTTTGCTTTCCCTGCCATTCCGTGGAGGGGACAATAGGGAAGAATCAATCCATTGATCAAAGAGTACAATAAATGAGCTCGTCAAAATAAGTGAATCCATTAGAAGAAAGCCCCAGCATTTCAGAATACTGACTGTGGAAGATTCTGGGCCAAGAAAGGTCCCGTCTTCAGACACAGTTTTGAAAGGTACCAGCTCTACGCTGTAATTTGCATGGCTTAAAAATCCGTTCCGGTACTTTTAGGTTTTTTCTTTCTTCACACAGTCTGTGGGGAGGGATCTGGGTGGATGTGCAATTTATCCATCCCTCCTTGCTTTTAGAAGACCGTCTTCCAGGGATGTTTTTGGGCACAGGGCTGTGGGCTGAAAGCACTTCCTCGGACACCTTTGGTTCCAGGCGTGGCCCCGACACTCATTTCTGGCCCATTACATGTAGGAGAGATGCTGAAGGCAAATTCGGGTCCTTTCCGAAGCAACCTGCTTGCCCTCTACTCTCCCCCTCTGGAGCATGGCATCGCTCTCAACCAGCCAAGAGGAAAACTCTTTGCCACATCTGTTAACAATAGTGTTATGGATTAATTTACGTCCTTAATGGGGGCGGGCGGAGATATGTTGAAGTCCTAACTCCCAGTGCCTTAAAACATGACTTTATTTGGAATAGGGTCCTTGCCAATGTGATGAAGGGAAGGATCTGAGATGAGCTCATCCTGGATCAGGGTGGCCCTAAATCCAAGGACAGGTGTCCTTACAAGAGACACAAGAGGAGACACGGACACAGAGGAGAAGCCACGTAAACACGGAGGCAGAGATGGAAGGGACGTGGTCACCAGTCCAGGGACGCCTGGAGCCCCAGGAGCTGGAAGAGGCAGGAAGGACCCTCCCCTGGAGCCTCTGGCGGGAGCACGGCCCTGCCCCGCCTGGATCTCAGCGGCCCTGCCCCGCCTGGATCTCAGACTTCTGGTCTCCAGAGCTGGGAGGGGATGAAGTCATGTGGTTTTAAGTCCCCTCATCTAAGGTCATTTGTTCCAGCAGCCACAGGACCCTCGTAAATGCACTTCAGCCTGAGCCGTAACTGATAGAAAAATGCCAATCATGAAAGCAGGCACGATCACAGATTTATCATAAATCTCACCTAAACCTGGTCTAATACAACAACCTCATTTTACAGACAAGACATCTGAGTTCTGGTGATACAAAAAAAACAAAAACAAAAACAAAAACAAACCAAAACAAAAAAACTTTCCTTGGGAGTGATTATCTAGTTTTTGAAAGAGAGACTTTATCAAGATATAGGGACTCTTTTTTTTTTTTAATTTGAGTTTGCTAGAAGTTTTTTTTTCTATCATGAGTTAACACTTGTTACATGCTTTTTAAAAAATACTTTGCCCTTTACTCTGCAAATGGATTGAGTCCTGTGCATATATTTTCAGATAATCAACCATTCACACATTCCTAGGATAACCACAATTTTGTTACAATGGACAATTAAGAAAATAGTTATTTGAATCATACAACTCCACCTCCAAAATAAACACTGTGATTTTATCCAGTCACAGTGCTCATGGGAATGGAGTTAAGAAAACCAGTGGATAAGATTTAGAGTCTCCACATACTTATATACTTGTTTTTGCCTTGTTATTAGCACGATTTAAATAAAAGTAAAGAATAAAGAGAAAACCAGCTAAATGTGCCACAACACGGAATAATTAACTAAATCATGTGGCAATCATCCAGTGAAATGAATAACATGATTTAAAATTAAATGGGTGTGCGATGCATTTTGTATACTTCACTATAGGATTCACCCCAGATAGTAATTAGTGTTGATTTTTTTTCCTTTGCATATAAAGCTTATACATTTCTAAATAATGAAAGTGACATTAAAAATAGTGGAAATGAATTTTAATGTGTTTTAAAAACTCCCCTTCCCTTCTTCCCAGCTTTAAAGATAATAAATAATAAACAGTGTATTTGGCAGCATCACTGAAAATGATGCAGACATAGAAGAAACTGTTACCGTGTGCTGGTGAGGAAAAAGATGGAATATCTAGTAACCCTCAAAAAGATAGAAATAGATCAAAATGTCAACAGCAGCCCCCCCCCCAAAAAAAAAGCAAAATCAGAGGTGGGTCTTACTGGCTGCGGATGGTCCAGTTTGGATTGTTGGGGTTTTAGGTGCCGATAAGCAAATTCACTGACATTTTATGTATCTTAGGAGGGAGGGCAGGTCTGTGTGTCAGGTGTGTCTCAGGTGGGTGATCATCCACACACCTGTGCATTCCATCCTGTCCTCGCGTGTGCTGTGAGGACCTGTGTAGATGAAAGGGAGGGAAAAGAAAAAAAAAACTGACGAGACAGTGCCTCCCTCAGGGGACAGGGATGTGGAGATCCCGGGGGTGTGACTGAGCCGTCCTGAAACTGCCTTCCCCTGTCCACAGCCCATTTGTCAGCAGACACGCGTGGATCAATGGCCCCCAACATCGGCCCTATTTTATAGTGACCTTTAGGAAACCACATTTTAAAAAACCATCTGCCATGTCATTAGAAGCCTGCTACCCTTTTCAGTAAATTTGCCATTTCCAGGTTGCCCCAGATATTTTGCCTTTGAGGTGTTCTGCAACGTGTGTATGCAGCCACGTGAATGTTCCGCCTGACCAGAAAAGTCCAAAGCTGATAATTTGTTTGACCTTTGTTTAAAAATACATCGTTTTGCCTATCAGAAGATAACAGGGATACGCAGGGAAATAATGAGCCGGGCTGTTGTTCTGCCAAGGTAGAAAGAAATTGGATGAGCAACCACTGAGGCTTGAAAGATCCTGAAACTTTCCGTGACATTCTTTTAGCTCCTAAGACGCTATTTAACGCTGTTTGTTCTCTGGGAAGTTGGGGGGGTGGGAAGGAAAGAAAACGCTGCAGTGCTTTGAAGAACTCTGATTTCAGTATCATCTGAAGTCTGGTTCACTCACTTTTTTACTCCGCTCATGTCCAAGACATGCAGAATCCACCAGAACCGTTGGGTTTCTTAGGAAATGGAAATATAGCGAGGACCGGGATTTAAGCCACCGCCCCGTCCTAAATACAGGCTTTGATCTCTTTGTCGACCGAAACCCTACCAAGAACTCTACCCAAGCGTATTCCTGAGTGCGCTTACTAAAGAACGCCCACTCCGTGATCTCGGGAGCTATCGTGGAAGGCAACACAAACCCCACGGCACCCCATTTGCGATGTCACTCCTTCACGAGCATGCATCCCTGCTATAGCCAACCGAGGACACAATTTCATCAACCCACGTAGTGCTCATACTTTCGACATCTGACAGATCACAAAGTCCTTAATTTTCTGCCTGCCACCCTGCGTCAGAGGACATGAGCCCCGTTTTCGTCCCCCCGCCAAATCCCAGCATTTATATTGACACATTCATCTTCCATGACGTAATTTAAACAGTCTTCAAATATTTAACTAAGAAAGGGCATTGTTACCGCCTTCCTGAATTTACCGTGCCTGCATCTCTTCGATCTCAGGAGACACCTGCTTTCTGTCAGCATCACTGTTGCCCACGGATGTGCCGAATAAAATTATGGCCAACTCTCCTTGACCACCCCTGTCCACGTGTCTACTTCCCCTATGTCTCACCTGTATAAAGGTTATCTCTTTCCCTAATAGCTGTCACTTCCTATTTTGCTTTTCTCGGCCTTCCTTTACTGTGTCAATTTTCCCTTGTCCATAAGCACACGGAAGAGAAAAACTTGCCCATTATTGCTGGTTTTCTCTGCTCTGTTCTGAGCCGGTGCATTTTTCTACTTCTGAGCCTCAACATCTTTCCCCGAGTCTGTCTCCTGTTACGTATAGAGTTACCTCTTGTGGGCAGCCCTGGGTTTCTTCATCCGTTGCAAGAAAATACTACCTGTGTCTCCTTATAATGTCATAAATGGAACTTTTTCCTGTTCCCGCCACGTGGTTTTCCTGCAAAACAAAACAAACACACGTTTCTCTAGCTCTTGACCCAGAAGGTATATGAATCTCTGAATCTGTATTGATCACTACTTTTCTTCCTTCTATGGAGAATTCCGACATTTCCACCTCTCCTCAGCTACTTGAACGCAAAATGCTCCTTCAGATAATCCTTTTACATGCATACCCTAATGCCCATGACATCAACCATTTAACACACCGTATGTTGCATATCAAAACAACATGCATCATGAATGCATCACAGGACGTGGGTTCCAGAACGTACGTGACAGAACATGGGCTAACATCATATAACAACCTACTGATGACCTTATTCCTATCCCTTTATAAATCTACTTTTCTGTTCTCCCTTTTATCTTCCCAGTACCATTTCTACTCTGCTCCAATCAATTCTGTGAGGCACGGATGATTGGCTGAGAACACAGAGATCTTAAGTTTGGACAGGGAGTGAGTCTTGGACCCGGATCCTGAGCAGACCTGCCTTTTACAAGGAAACCGCCGAAATACTTTAAAGTTAGATATTATAAAGTTAAATCAAGAAAACCAGTAATGTGTATCTGTGCCTTCTCTATTCCTGTTTTAACATGACATAGCTTTATGATAACCTAGAACACAGGATCTAAATTGGGAACATGGATGGGGCAGGGGGTACAATGAGGGTCTTCTGCCTGAGACCTGCCCCAATATCTTCCACCTCCAGTTCTGGGTCCTCACTTCTTTAGCATCCACACATGGTCATTGCACCCTGCACACTCATCTTCCATCTACCCYGCAACATTCATATGCCATCCACCCCCTCACGCCACATCCATATTCCACCCATGCCCCCCATGGGCGTCCATACTCCATCCACCCCCTTAACACACATCCATAGTCCAGCCCTGCTCTCTGTGGACATCTATACTTCATCCACCCCCTTAACACATATCCATAGTCCACCCATGCCCTCCATGGGTGTCCACACTCCATCCACCCCCTTACGACACATCCATATTCCACCCATGCCCTCCACGGGCATCCACACTCTATCCACCCCCTTATAACACATCCATAGTCCACCCATGCCCTCCATGGCCGTCCATACTCCATCCACCCCCTTAACACACATCCATAGTCCACCCATGCCCTCCATGGGCGTCCACACTCCATCCACCCCCTTACGACACACCCATAGTCCAGCCATGCCCTCCATGGGCGTCCATACTCCATCCACCCCCTTAACACACACCCATAGTCCAGCTCTGCTCTCCGTGGACATCCATACTCCATCCACTCCCTTAACACACATCCATATGCCCCTCCTGCCCTCCATGGGCGTCCATACTCCATCCATCCCCTACAGCAGCCACATGATCACCCTGCGAGAACAGTAACGCTGTTGGGTGTGTGGCTCATGGAATAAGACACAGGCCCTGGAAGTGGATGCAGGCAAAGCCATTGAGGTAGAGACGTCCAGGGCCCCCGGTATCCAGAGTGGGGTCTAAGATGGGGTCCAGGTCCTTGATCTCTTAGACTCCTTGCAGGGAGAAACATGGACAGAGGAGGATCAGACCTAGGTCTTCAGAAGCGTGATACAGGACAGAAGCCCTTGTTGCCTTGGTGCTTATGCTTTTGCCCTGCCATCTGGTGTTCTTTTCCAGGGCCATCACACGGCCCAGGCAGTGCATAGCACCATCCCTGGTTTTCTATCCCTGGCACCTCTGATTGTCAATCACCACAGTGAGTGTTGCCCAAGGCTGGGCACCACTTACAAATACCCAAGAAGGAAAGAGCTACTTCTCTTCTACATGCTCCCCCATGACTGCAAGGGGGGACTTGTACTTGGCACCAGGGCTAGGTTTGGATAGACTCCCTGAGCTGTAGGTATTCTGACCAACCCTTGGGGAGGGCACCACTTTTCTTTCTCAGTGCCAGGTGCTCCCTAGTGCTCAGCCTCTTGCAGGTGCGCCCTGGTGCTCAGCCTCTTGCAGGTGC
>NW_027397078.1:41589111-41603102 GCF_003265705.2 Callorhinus ursinus
GTGCGTCTTGGTGCTCAGCCTCTTGCAGGTGCGCCCTGGTGCTCAGCTTCTGCCAGATTCCCTTGGGTTTGCAGAACAGAGCATTGCAGCTACCTCATTACCTGATGGCGCACTGAGGAAATCCCACCTCATCACTGGCTGAGCCATCCCCTCGCCTTGGGGCCCCATACCCTACATCACCTTCATGTTGAGCAGAAGCTGCCGTCCCTATTCCTGGAGAGATTAGCTTGGATTTCAGCATGAGTCCCTGAGCCACACGCTTAGAATGTGTTCGTCTTTAAGTATGTTCTGCTCGACTAGTTGCTTTAGGAAAGGCTCTTTTCTGGTTTGAGTATTTCCCCTTGTCGTCTCCGTGGGCAGCAGGGTCCATCTGGGCTGTCACTCGGTCTTCATTGTTGCAGCCATCCCCGTGCTCCTGTTTCCATTACATACATTTCCATAAAAGAGAGGGTTTACTTGACTTCCCTCCTTGCCGTTCGTATAAACAAACTCCGGCACTCGGTGTCTACCGAGAGGGAAGAAGCGCTTATCTCTGCTTCCTTACAGAAAGCCTGGAGATGCTTTGCTTTGTGTGCAGAAGGCTTATTTTGTTTGTCTCTTCGGAGGCACAACTGAGGTCTCCACGAGCATTAGTTTCTGTTGCCGTTAACCCTTAATTCCTGCCCTGTTGGGGTGGGGTCGGAGCTCCTGCAGAGGCATTATGTCGAAACTTTTCTCTTTCATCACTGCAACGGGCCCCAGAACTATGTGTGCAATTCTCGGCTGCTTTTCCCAGTAACGTGTGCTCTGTGTCCCAACCAGAGAGGCCCCCCGGGGAAGCCGCTTGGTCTTCCTCTCCTAGCCCTTTGGAGATTTCACCGCTATCGCTTTTGTTTCCCATGTATTCCCTCCATCTGTCGAGGGACATCTTGGCTCTTTCCATAGTTTGGCTCTTGTGGACACTGCTGCTATAAACATCGGGGTGCACGTACCCCTTCGGATCCCTACATTTGATCTTAAAAATGACTCTCCCGTGGTAGTTAATTTGTCTTCCTGAATATCTGAGAAAGTAGACAAACCAAGCAATAAGATCATGTAGAAAGGATCAGGCCAGACAAGATGGTTAACCATCCCTTAGGGCATTTGCCACCAAATTACTTTTGAACACAAAGAGAACACTTGCCTCAGCCTCCCGAGGAAAGCAAATACCTCAACCCAAAAGGGAACGGTTCTTCATGCTTCTTCCGCTCATGTTGCTCACCGCCACCTTCCAAGTCCCACGTGGCTGCGTCTGCTTGGTGGGATATGGGACACATGGTGGAACCTACCCACAGGAGGAGGAGGGATCTCCAAACTCCAGAAGAGGCGGCTTATCTAGGAAGGGATTGGGCATGATGAAGGATGGGCCAGTGGGCAGCTTCTGTCTGAGAACCGTCCTTGGGCTGCTCTACTTTCTTACAAACTCCCTTTCCCATCACTGAACCCCAAATAGCAATGATCAAACCCATAATTACCTAACATAATAATCTCCCCAGATTGAGACTAATCAGAATCTCATTTGTCACTGAGAACATCTCTGGGTTTTGTCAATCCCTCCTCTAGTCAAGTGGCAACCTCACCTTCATCTGCAAAATGAGCTACACGGTGAGGTCACCCTACCAACACCCCATGCGAAGTTGCAGGGGAAATGGAAAGAGAGGTATTTAGGACAAGTGGTAGATCCATCATTGTAGCCAACTGTCTTCCGCAGCAAGCGGACCCCAAGTGGAACTCCTTGAAATTCGCCTCGCCAGGGAACTTAACTTTTCCTCCTTGAGTACCCCTCCCCATTTTAGGCACCTGAAAGCCACCTACAGGCCATATGTCTACACTGTTTTCTTCTACTGGTGCTAACACCTCCTGTAGAGTTGTCAGTAAACCAGGCAGTGATCTGCCTCCACCATCAAATGGTCATGGGGACCCCCCGTGAGGCCACTAGGCGTAGGTTTTGGAAGAACAGGTGGTGCAGCAGAATAGTCAGACTGGGACTCCTTCACATTTAGGTCCTGTTCCCACCCTCGGGAACTATGGAAGCTCAGTCCCAATTGTGACCAAGGGCTGATGCCCACACCAACTTCCTGGCAGCGTGGGTGGGCAGTTCACAATGGGGACCTTGAGACGCATGGTCACTAAGTTCTACCTGAGCCTCTCTTTCTATCTTCTGGGGCTCAAAAGGCAATCCTGAAGTTGGTTTTTCCCGGGAGGCTGGCTCTGTGCTTAGGGAGGCACACTTAGTTCATAACCCTGAACTTGATTCTTGTCTTGCTGTAGATGCTCCTATATCAGATTCTGACTGGGCAGACTCTACAGGTGCTATGAGGTCATCAATGCCAAGTCGTATTGCTGCTTGCACTGCCTCCCGGAGCTGCTAAAATCCCCTTCCTTAATGTGGGTCTCTTTCAAAGTGCTTCAGATAACTTAGCGAACATAGTAAGAGCAGTATGTTCAAATACCCCAAAGCAGTGGTGGAAAATACCTCTTCTTTCAATTTGGATGAGGTGTTCTGACAAGTCACAGGCAACAGATCCTACAAAAAGTTCTCCAGAATGGCCAATCCCTTAATATTTTTGTGATATTCGTTTACTACACTTGGTTAACATTTCTCCCCGAGGCTTTCAAGGTAGTTGCTTCTTGCTCAGCAGGTCCTATCACCATGATATAATCAAAACTGGGTGCTAAGACATGCCTGTCTCCTGATGTAGCTGGGGGATCAAATACCCTCTTGATGAAGATAGCTCCTTGAGGGAAGTCGGTGTAATATGTGGCGTCTCCTGTTATGTCCCTGCTTCTTGAAATATCCCCCTGACTGTTGACCTTTGATGAGAAGAAAAGTGACACAAAAGCATTTTCCATATCCATGGGTGCTTCCCAGGTTCCAGGGTTGACATTAACCACTTGTGGAACAGCAAAGAAATCAGCATCACCATATAAGCGAGCTCACCATGATCCAGGAAATCTCTACAACCTGCCAGTCCTCAGCCAAGCCCAACAGGCTCATTACATTGTCATTGATTTAGTTTGCTAAGGCTTCCATAACTCAATACCACAGATAGGGAGGCTCAAACTACAGCCATTTATTTTTTACAGTGTTGGAAGCTGGGCGTCTGAGATCCAGGAAGGGCCGAGGCTGGTTCCTCCTGCGGCCTCTCTCCTGGGCTTGTAGACCACATGTTTTCCCCGTGTCCTCATGTGGTCATCCCTCTGTGTGTCTGTTTCCTCATCTCGTCCGCTTATGGGATCAGGGCCTACCCTAGTGACCTCATTTTACCTTAATCCCCTCTTCAAACACCCCATCTCCAATAACAGTCCCATTCTGAGGTCCTGCAGTTTAAGGCTTCAACATGTGAGTTCTGGGTGGACACAACTCAGTTCATAACAAGCGTACATAAAGGACCACTATCCCTACATATTGCTAGACTCTAAAGACAGCACTAACCTCCAGCGTTTCCCAGGGACTTCTTGTTGGGTGGGTTTACCATTTTGGTAAAAAGAGGTAACCTGTCAGGTCCTGCCATTATAATCCTGACTTGAAGGTACAAAGCCAATGTTCAGGTCCCTGCTAGGTATTAAGTATATGGACTCAAAATACATATATTTAGAAACAGGAGAAATAGTGACATAGTGGCTTAGACCTATAAGATAGATTTGTATCATGACTCCATTTAAGTGAACCCCTTTCCTGAGAAGTCCCCACTCTCAGTTACCAGAGAAGCATTCTGAGCCACGGGGGATGTGTGCTAACTCAGAGCCAGTGACCCCAAAATCCTCAAAAGTCTGGCATCTTTTGTTCTTCACATAACGTTAGTTTTGTAAATAGTGTTGACTCACCGAGGGCCCTTCCTGGACAGCTCCCAGTCTGGAAATAACATGGATCTGGGTACAGTTGAGGCACCAGGTACTGTAAGGTAGGTACCCACTCATCATAACCATGTACTTTCCCAGCGTTGGACCATAACACAGTCAGCTTCTCTCTTTGGGCCCTGAAGATGTTGTGGTGAATTAGCCTTCAACAAAGATTGTGAGCGAAACCTGCCAGTTCCCGTGCTGGTCCCCATGCCTCGTCATCCATGACCTCTAATGACGTTGAGTGCTTAAACAATCTCCTGTGGACGTCACTCATTTTCTCCTTCCCCAGTGATTATGTGAGCCCATTTCAGATGCCACACAACACGATTCTCATCCTTTGTGTCTGAGTCTGTGAAGACCACCATGGCAAAATCCCATAGACAGGGCATCTTAAACAACAGACATTCCTTTCTCCCAGTCCTGGAGTCCAGAAGTGGCAGAGCCAGGCATAGGCAGGACTGGGTTGTGGTGAGAACTCTCTGCTTGGTGTGTAGACAGGGCCACCCTCCTCTGTTTTCACATGGCTTTTCCCTTGGCTACCAATCCTACTAAATTAGAACCCTACCCTTATGACCTCACCGAACTGTAATTACCTCACAAAGCCCTATCTCCAAATCCAGTCACATGGGAAGTTAGGGTTTCAACCTACAAATCTGGGGAGAACACAAACCAGTCCATAGCATCTTGCACACATATAATGCAGCACTTTTAACAGGGGCTAGATTTGCTTATCAATATACTTCTCAGTGGTCTTATAAAGGGAGGGAACCTCGAGCCCCCACGGAGAACACAGGCAGGTCACACGTGCCCAAAGCCTTCATATTCCTCCCTTCACATCCCTCCAGGGACTTTGCGACATCTCACCTTATTCAGTATTCAATCAACACACCAAACACTGAAAGGGCCTCCCAGCTGCTCTCGAGTAGATGCAGCCATAAAAATAAATTGAAACTAATTTTTAACAATTTTCCTCCTTCTTTGAGTAGCCCATGCAGCATCTTTCCCCATTTCCAGATATTCTCCTAGGATTTGTTGATTTAAAAAAAAAATCGCTAAATATTGCCTTCATTGTAGTGCTTGCTTCTCTTCTCCCTGGATTCATTTAATACAAATGGCCCCAGGGCTAGCTGGGATCTGACTTTTGGGATCGTTCTGGAGACCACAGGAAAGGAAAATGATGGGGCATAGAGAAAAATGACAGTCCCTTGGGAGGTAACATCTTAGGTCAGGTGACATGGCAGGTGAGATGACATGTCAGGTGAGGATGTTACAAGGCATTCCAACAAGGTGGGCACAGCCTCGTTGAAGGACCCTGAGTATTTATGAGTGTGGGAACATCCACGTCAGGATGCCCTGCAATGTTCTCGTTACAACCCTTGGAGTGTCCTGGGGCGCCTGGGTGACTCAGTCAGTTGAGCATCTGCCTCCAGTTCAGGTCATGATCCTGGGGTCCTGGGATTGAGCGCCCTGCATCGGGCTCCCTGCTCAACAGGAAGTCTGCTTCTCCCTTTCCCTCTGCCCCTCCCCCTGCTCATGCTCTCTCTCTCTCAAATACATAAATAAAATCTTAAAAAAAAAAAAAGTAAACCTAGCAGTGTCATGACATCCTCCCCATCAGCTTGACTAGAGACCGAGGAAAGTTGTCCATCATGCTTTGTTGAAACCAAGTAGCACAACCCCATCTAAATTTCACATATATCAACCCTGGGCCCATAAAAAAATCAGAGCCTATTTTGAAGGAAAATAGGACAATCCTTTCTTTTCTGGTAATGCCAAGAAATAACATATTGAATCAAGGATTTTCTTTCTTTAAGAATCCATAGCACATGGGGGGCCTGGCTGACTCAGTCAGTAGACCATGAAGCTCTTGAACTTGGGGTTGTGGGTTCAAACCCCATATGGGGTGTAGAGATTGCTTAAAAATAAAATCTTAAAAAAAAATCCGTAGCACAGTAAGGAATAATCTACCACACTTCACAGTTCTTATTGCCTGTGAGCCAATTAAAATGGTTTATTGCCTCCTAACGTGGATTGCCAAACCATGGCTTCACGAGGCCCTGCATTGCAATTAATAATTCAAGGGCCTTCGACCAGAGCATTCAAGCATCAGTTCAAACAAAAATAACCTACCAGAAATCCCCTTGCCTGGATGGTCCATTACTGCAGGCATTTCCATAATGTGTTAGTGAGGGCTCATCATTGGCAACGGAACACACTGAATGTACTCTTAGTAGAAAGGAACAAGTTACAGATGATTTTGTAGTTTAAAACATGGTGTTTTTTTAGAGAGAGAGGAGCCCAATTTCAAGCCATCCTTTGAAAGAAATATGGCACTGGCCAGTGGGACGATCCACTTGTCAGCTGCAGAATCCCAGAACAACACAATAGGCTTGAGTACCAGAGCATAATGAGGTATCTGGTCTACCTCACACATGCAGTAGAGGGATGGAGGATGCCTCCAACCAGAAAAATGGGAACCTACACAGCTTCAGGGTTGTCTGTGATAACTAATACTTTAGTTACCAGCCTGCAACATTCCAGGAAGAACATCGAGGACAGAACTTGAAAAGACACTGCAAACTGCAGGAGAATTTTGGAGTTTGAGTGTGCCATAGCCATGATTTATTTACTTGACATTTGTATCTCTGAAAAGAATGTTAGAGTGAGGACATTCTAATTGTATGCAGAATATAGAGAGACTATATTATATATAGACTCTCTCTATAATATTATATATACACTATACATTTGCATATAAAGTATATAGCATAATAATATTATATATCAATTATTAATTATATTAAAACTTAATTATTTTAACATAAAATTTGTTAGATTGTTAATTAATATTAATAATTGATATATTGATTAATACTGTCTATATACTATATATATGTACATGAGCATAAATGTTGAATTGAATTAACATAAGACTGATGAGTTCATAGACAACTGTATGCCTATACATGTATATTGAGTCTGGAACAATTTCACATTTATGGCACTTACTCATGAAAATAAAATACAGTCCTAGCAGACATTGACCAACTGATTTTGAGAAACAGATTCTATGTAATCTACTTTCAGAAATATACATTGATAAATATTGTTTTGATTAATAATCAGGAAGTCCATGCAAGAGTAACCTGAGGCTCTTTGTACTTCTTTGTTGGATATATTCAACATTATGTGAAGAGTAACAGTGCCGACCTATTCCGAATTTTTGCTATTTTCGCTCAGGCTTGTTTATGTTCATATCCTCCCCCTTAATAAGGTAAATCTTGATTTGGAGGCATTTTCTAGAAACACATCCCACATTACATTTTGCCCTCTTCAACCAATGCTGTTTAAAAGCATTTTATAGCAAGATCTGTGAAATGTAAGGGGAATAATATTAGCAGTGTTTCTGATGAAATGCTTTTAGTTGGGGGTTTTAAGGATTGATTAATTCACTCAAATCGCATAAGAGCCAACATGAAACGTAAAGTTCCCAGAGTGCAAACTTCAGTGCAGCTCTCTTAAACCCAATCTTTCTGACAGCAAGCCTTAAAAATCAGGAGGATTTGATGAATTCCAATCGGGTCCTTTGTTAATGGACTAAGTCTGATGCAGCAGGTCCCAAGAGCACGCTATCACTTTATATTCTGCTCGGCAGAAAGAAAGGAACATTCCGTATTCAGCATTACTCTTCCTGCAAATGTAATTGTGCTTTCCAAAATGTAAGCGGGGCTTCGGGCTTGTGAAATGTGGCATGCAATTAAAACTAGCATTTAGTGGATCTGGGCATGGTGTCCTTTCAAAATACATTGAATTTGTCTCAATTATACTCTCCCCCACTTTTTTTTTTTTTTTTGCAGGCTCTCTAGGTTTGTGTTGCACTTTTTTTAAAAGATTTCATTTATTTATTTATTTATTTATTTATTTATTTATTTATTTATTTGAGAGAGTAACAGAGAGGGCATGAGTCGGGGGAGAGGCAGAAGGAGAGGGGGAAACAGACTCCCCACTGAGCAGGGAGCCTGACTCGGGGCTCGATCCCAGGGCCCTGAGATCATGACCTGAGCCGAAGGCAGCCGCTTAACCGAATGACCCACCCAGGCGCCCCTTGCATTGCTTTTATTTGGCTAAAGTCAAACACTGTATTATGTAAAAATATAAAAACAATAAAGAACTTACTTGTATGTCTTTACAAATATATTAGATGCCTTTTGCACGCAGTGATCTCCTTGTTTTTGGTTCTTTTAATTTTAATTGACAAAAGTAGACAGATTCCTTGGATTATTTTTACTTCCATGAAAATGTACATTATACAATTTATATAATTTTCTGTTTATTTCTACTTCTATTTATTCAAGTACATAACATGCATGTGTGTGACATATATGTATGTGTTTACTAGTTCAAGATGTATAGTGTCATGCATATCTCTCCCTATATAGATACATATAAACATACATATACATCAATATAAACTGCTCTCTGTCATCAGTGATTATAACTCACAGAAAGTTCTGATGATGATGAGTGGTTTTTTTAGCCATCCAATATTTGTTAGTTAAATACCGAGCATGTTTTTTTAGCCATAAAGTATTTGTTAGTTAAGGTGCAATAGCCAATCATATATAGAGAGAGACATATATGTAAAGAGAGACATGCATGACACTCTCCATCTTGAAGTAGAAAACAATACTACAGTATTGTGTAAACGTAACTTCTATATGCGCCAAGAACACAAAAAATTCATTTGACTCGCTTTATTCCAACACCAGCTTTATTGAGGCGGCCTGGAACCAAACCAGCAATATCTCCGAGGGACACCTGTAAAGTTTAAGAACATACACCATATTGGCATATTAGAAACATATCAATAACTTTATGGTCTTTGGTTTGCAATATTACAACCCTCACATTTTATATGCCTAAACAAGGGTTAAAGGGTTAGCAAAACCTTTTGTTAAATAGGACAGATCATTCCAAAAGGTGGTTTAAAAATATTTTTCCAAATATGGTCAAATGAGAGGGATTTGAATATTTCTGAGTGTTGAGGTGCCTGGGCGGCTCAGTTGGTTGAGCATCTGCCTTTGGCTCAGGTCATGATCTCAGGGTCCAGGGATCCGGCCCCAACTTGGGCTCCCTGCTCCGCAGGGAGTCTGCTTCTCCCTCTCCCTCTGCTCCTCCCCCTCCCTGCTCCTGCACGCTCTCTTTCAAATAAATAAATAAAATCTAATAAAATAAAATAAAAAAAAATGAATGTTTCCGAGTCTTTATAATAGGATGTTTGACATTCCTTACCAGTTCAACAGAGAACGTAAGAGACCTAGTTTCAAAGGTTAGGGGTATCTTCCCTTTTGTTCAGATATCTGGGGACAGCTGTCATCCTTGCGAATACTTTTATTAAACATGCACCATAAATCAGACACTTTAAAAATCAGGCAGAGCGTCCAAGCTTTCGTGCCATGGAAGAGAATTGAAGTCCTTGAAATTTGCCTCAAAACTATAATAATAATAATAATAATAATTTTTCGACACCATGGCTTCATCTCCCTATGGCCATTCTGTCTCCTTTTTGCGTTGCTATTCACTGACCCCGAAGTCATGCCTTAACCCGATTTAATCTGGATTTCACATGATCAAGGCATAGACACCACGTTTGCTAAGCTTTCCGATTACCTAATTTTCAAACTCAATGAACAGCAAATAATTGCTAATATTGTTGCACTTTCCTGAAATATCTTTCTTACTACAACCATCAACATTCTAGACGTCCCCACATGAGAGCTTCTCCTCTCTATCAAGAAGGACTCTATTAATTATACATAGAAAGAATCAGGAAATACTCCCCTGTCAACCATGCTGATAGGATTATTCACGTCTCATGAGGATTATTTTGGTTTTTTTTTAATTGAAAGTGGAAGTTATATAAAACACATTATTCCTGTTGTCTTTGAAGCTTGCAAAACGAGCAAAACCATTTATTTCCATTGCCTTGTATTAGAGCTATTTACGTGCAAAGCATTCTCCCTTCCCTGATAATGAATTCTGGAGAACAATGACTATTTTTATTCATCGATTTATTTCCGACAATCTCTAGCATAATTCAGTTGTAGGTACTTAATAAATGTTGTATTCAATTTCCTTCTCTTCAGATGTCATGTTCTCTTACCAGAGAAGGTATTTAATGCAAATGCAAAATATACATTCCTGGGGCACCTGGACGGCTCACTTGGTTAGGCGTCCAACTCCTGATTTCAGTTCAGGTTTTGATCTCAGGGTCGTGAGTTCAAGCCCCACATTGGGCTCCACACTGTGGAGTCTGCTTAAAAAAATAATAACAATAAAATAAGATAAAACATACATTTTTTTCTCTCCCATTTCCATACTTCAGGAGACCAGCATAATCCTAGACTGCATAAGAATAATACATGTGAATATGTTGCAATTCAGAGTTAACTTTTCTTAATATATTTTGAATTAGCCCAAGCATCACTGACGTGGGCCATTTAAAATGGCAGTGTGTGCTACCACTGGACACAGAAACAAAATTCCCCATGATTGGTGTGGCGGGACTCCATACCTTACCGTTTGCCAAGGAGAGAGGTTTCAATGTTGAATCCCAGGCCACGATAAAGCCTCCACCCTCCAATGAGGCCAAAGTGATGTTTGATGTTGATCTACTTTACATGGTCAGGTATTTCTGTATTATTTCTTTGAAGCATGGTTGCATTTGTGAAAATGTGCCTGCACCCACCCTGGTAAGCCAGCACATGACTTAACACGGCGATGATGGCTCATTCATCTGTTTAGCTACATGGCATTCTCCAGACATAGGTCTAGAGCTGCCGAGATAAAATACAGGATGCCCACGTAAATGTGAAACATAGATAAACAATGTATATTTTTACTGGAAAAAATACTTGCCATATATTTGCATGGACACATTTACAATGAAAATATTCACTATGTACCTGAAGTTCATATTCAGCTGGGAACCCTGTGCTTTTATTTGCTGAAACTGGCAACATCTGTTGACCCATTGGATGAGTGAACAAGGTAGTCAAGAGCTGGGGCGGGGGGCGCCTAGGTGGGCTCACTTGGTTAGGCGTCCGCCTTTGGCCTAGGTCATGATCTCAGGATCCTGGGATCGAGTCTCACATCAGGCTCCCTGCTCGGGGAGGGGGGGGGGTCTGCTTCTCTATCTCCCTCTGCCCCTCCCCCAGCTCATGTTCACTCTCTCTCAAATAAATACATAAAATCCAAAAAGAAAAAGAAAAGGAGCTGAAGATTTTAGAATCACCCTAATGGGAAGATATAATAACCACCACACAAGCACACCCTTTAAAACACACATATGCCCACACGCCATGTACTCTAATAAAATTCCTACAATGCGTAGTTTTCCCCCCAAACCTTAGCTGGCTTCCAATGCCAGTGTCTTTAAGGAATTTGGAAATGGTTGTTCTCTGCATCCTTTTTTTTTTTTAAAGTCTAATCATTCCTCAGGTTTTATTTCTTCAGCCTAAATTATCTCAACTCTTTGATTACTCTCTTCCGTGTCTATAAATATTTCAAAATAATGGTTTTCTTGAATATACAAAATTGATGCTAAGGAAAAACTCGGGAAAGACCAGCTGGCTTCATGGCTCTGTGGAAAATAAAGGCTCTTTGTGTGCTATTTAATGATAATGTCACACGTTAACATCTAATCAGAGGAGCTCCTATGAATAATGTGAAGAAGTTAGCATATTAATGAACCCAGCCCATATGCCTAAAAGTTATGAAAGTCAGTGCTGGATTTTTATGTAAAATAATAGTCTCTGAAGATAAATGTGTTTGGTAGGTTTTTGATAACACAGCCACTGGTCTTTATTAATCTTAGAACTGTGTCATTCAGATATTATCAATTTGGATAGGTTTAGACATCACAAAGAAAATACTACTTCAGTTTCTTTATTGAAAGAAAGTAGAAGTCAGATAAAAGACATTATAGCTATAAAATCTCAGGAGTTTGGCAGAATTACACAACAGCTTTGGAATGCTAATGCCACACCACATATAACACTTGAAGGTAATTCTACTCAGAGGTTTGGAAGCATCGAGTACCAAAAAGTCCAATTAGTACAGCTAATGTGGATGATTAAAGGAAGGCTTCTCTGGAATGAATTCTAAAGCTGTTAACTTTTTTTTTTTTTCTGGCAAAAGGAAAAAAACAAAAGTTAGCAAGGGGAAACAAGTCTGAAATATCATCTGTCGTACAGCAATAAAAGAATACAATTGACCCTTCTCCCATTTCTCTGAGCTGGTCGAATACAAAGACTGTCTCAGATACTGACATTAAAATATGGGGAAACTGGTCACTGTTTCGACAATCATGATAAATCTGTTGCTCGCATCGTGGGCTACGTGGAGGGGTTAGCCTTTCTGCAGTATCCCCAGTGATTTCTAACTACGATTAATGATGGGATACGGAAAGAAAGCAGAGCCTGACACATCTGAATAGGGGTCTCACAGAGGCCAAAAAGACAGGTCTTTAACAACACGATATTGGGTACAGAATTAACAGTAACCATTTCCAGATGTCGATTCTCCCTGTGACAGTAAGTACATTCCATGCAACTCCAGACTATATTTATGGAGCTTGGGAGGGGGATTGTTAAAGTTTATATGGGAAAAAATGTGTGAAAATAACTAGAACACACACAGACACAAAGCAAACCAATGTGATTGAGAACTAGCCCTACCAGACATTTAAATAGTACAGGGTCTCTATTCTTTTTTATATAATAAAAAAAAAATAAGTGGACTCAAAGAGAAAGTTCATAACTAGGCTCAAATATATATGGGAATGTGCATAAAACAGCATCTCACATGACTGAGCAGAAATTTACTTTCTATTACATAGTCTTGGGACAACTGGGTAGACAGTTGGGAAAACAATTCACATTAGTTATGTATTTCACACCAGAGGAAGACTACACTTCAGAGGGGGACACTAAATGTTAAAAGAAAAATACTAAAAGAAAAAAAGAAAGAAAGAAAGAAAAGAAAAGAAAAATATTAGGGCCAAAAGATAACGTGAGTGAATTCCTCCTATGTCACAGTTTTTAAAAATTCCAACTACATTCAAAATAAGTTTTTGATGGCAAAACAACAACAACAACAAAAAACAAACAAAACCCAAACCCAAGCACTCCAAACAAAGTCAAAACGCAACTGAGAAAAAGGGAAAATATTCACAACACACCTCATAGATTAAAGGCGACATAAACCTCATGTATAAAATTTCCCTGTCAATGAAAAAAAATAACGAAAACCTTTTTTTAATGGGCAAAAAAATCATTAACAGGCAATGTATATAAAATATGGCCCTTGATCAGAGGAAAAAGATGTTCAGCCTCCCTCAGAGAAACAGAGACTAAAATTAAACCCTCACTGGGATGCCCGTTGTCTCCTAAAACTTTTATGAAAATTTGCTGTGGCTTTGAGGAAACTTCAGTCTTCGTAGGGTCCCCAGGAAAGCCAGATTTTTATAACCCCTTTGAAGGCAAATTCGGCACTATCAGAAAAAGAATCAAGCAAACAACAACAAAATCACTGTGAATTCACTTATTTTTAAGCCATCAATCCCAGTCCTCAGAATTTACCCTGAAGATATGCCTCCGACAGTATCAAAACACACCCCCCAAAGGAGAGTCATGGTAACATTGTTTGCAATTGCAAAATATTGGTGAAAAAAACCCTGAAATGTCCACACATAGGCGGTGGTTTGAATAAACCATGGTGAGTACCCACCACATGGGCTTTTAGGAAAACTGAAACAAAGAGAAATTTACAAAGGTTCTGTTGAGCTAGCATGGGGAATTTTCAGATAATATTGGAAAGTGAAAACACAAAATACGGAAGAGCATCCTACTTTCTCTCTGGTGCGCGCGCGCACACACACACACACGCAAGCTAAAGTGAAAAATAAAAAGGTTCATTTGTATAAAAAGTAATACAATAAGAGTTAAGCAGAAAGTACTGATATTTCTGTTTGGGGGGACAGATAAACAGAATGGAAAGATCAGGGAAGTGGGGATGAGTAATCAGGCACCCGGGGCACTGACCCTTCCCTCGGTATGCCTTTTTTT
>NW_027397078.1:41603502-41616890 GCF_003265705.2 Callorhinus ursinus
TTTTCTTTTCTTTTCTTTTTTTTTTTTTTTTTTTTTTTGAGTAGGCTCCTTGCTTGCTGTGGGGCTGGAACTCACAACCCTGAGAGCAAAAGTGGGATGCTCTACCAACTGAGCCAGGCAGGCGCCCCATAATTGTGACCGTTAATACTGTATTATGCCTCACATCCTCAGAAATAGACATGTAATCCAAAGGATGGAGAGGGAAAAACATAAAAGTTAATTCGAACAAACACAAATGAACCCAACTATATTTCCAGTGAGCCACATAAGCACATTGAAGAGAAGGCAGACAGAAATGTCTCTCTGCACACAATGCCGACTGTCTACCTGGGTGAAACACAGAAGGGATCTAAATGCATGTCCAACTCCCCTTGATACCACTGGTTGTCACTGCTATGGGTTGGCCATTCCTTAAGGCATTCCATGCCTTAATGGATATTCTTGGAGAGAACAGATGAGTAAGGGGCACCTGGGTGGCTCAAGTCGGTTAAGCGTCTGCCTTGGGCTCCGGTCACGATCCCAGGGTCCCGGGATCGAGCTCCACTTGGGGCTCCCTGCTCAGCAGGGAGCTGCTTCTCTCCCTCTCCCTTTACCCCTCCCTGGGCTTGTGTTCTCTCTCTCTAAAATAAATAATCTTAAAAAAAAAAGAACAAGTGAGTAAATATCTTGTGGGTAATGGAAATCATGGTGCTCATTGCTGGAGAATAGAGTTTAAAAAGATACAAAAGGGGAAAGCTAGAAGGAACACATGAATTAGATTTCATATATAGTGTATATATGATATTATCTATTCATATATATTATAGTAAAGATAATATATATATAATAAAGTATAACAAATGCGACATATGGTATATTTTAGATATAAATACATTATAAAGTATATATTATGGTATAAAGTATATAGTATTACATACTATATATAGTATATTAATGTATGTATTGTATATAATTATACTTAGTATGATGTATTGTTTGTAATTATCTTTTGTATTGTATGTATTGCATATACTATATTGTATGTGTGTAATTGTATGTATTATATGTAATTATCTTATACTTACTGTTGTATGTATCGTATGTAATTATCTTGTACTTATTATGTATTGTATGTAATTATCCTATGTATTACATGTATTGTATGTACTGTACTGTATGATGTAATTGTATGTATTGTGTGTAATTATCTTGTACTTATTATGATGTATTGTATGAAATTATCTTATGTGTGGTATGTGTTGCATGTACTACATTGTATGTATGTGACTGTATGTATTGTATGTAATTATCTTATGCTTATTATTGTATTGTAAGTAATTATGTATTACATGTATTGTATGTACTGTATTGTATGTATATAATTGTATGTATTGTATGTAATTATGCTTACTATTGTATTGTAAGTAATTATGTATTACATGTATGTACTGTATTGTATGTTTTGTATGTAATTATCTTATGCTTATTATTGTATTGTGTGTACCGTGTGTAATTATCTTGTACTATGTATTGTATGTAATTATCTTATGTATTTCATGTATTGTATGTACTCTACTGTATGTATGTAATTGTATGTATTGTGTGTACTTATCTTGTACTTATTATGATGTATTGTATGAAATTATCTTATGTACAGTATGTATTGCATGTACTGTATTGTATGTATGTGATTGTATGTATTGTGTGTAATTATCTTGTACTTATTATTATGTTACTATTATATTTCTATCATATTTTAATTCTATATATTAATCTATACTATGTTCCATGAGAAGATCGACAAGAATGACATCCCCAGACAGCCCACCAGCAATGAGCACACCCATCACCTAGACCATGGTTTCTAGTCACCATTCCCCACTAAAGGGAACCAGGCAAAGGGCTGATTCCGGTGCTGGGATCATGGAAGAAGCAGATTAGGCATGATCGCCTTGCTGTGCCAGAAAGTAAGACAGTGCTCAAAGAATGTGTAGGACACACTTAAAGAACTTAGCAGACAACTTGCAGAGACACTTACTGGACAAAATCTGGGACAGTGTGGGCATCCAAATAGATAATAATCAACATATTCTAAAAGGAGTGAATAGGGAGAAAGGGAAAACGCTTTCTTGCAAAAGAAAGCCAATTTAATAAACATGGAAGAAATGATATAGCTTGAAAAATAAGGAAAATGTCGTTTGTCAACCATCATAAAGATCATCCTTTCAGGAAAGAACCAGTCTGGCGGGTAAAAGTTGGTGCAAAGAAGGATATTTACCTTCAGAGTAAAGATATCTATTAATTGCAAAGGGAAGGTTGGTACCATTACGGAGGAGAAGCCCGCAGAAATCCTTGAACCAAGCCATGGACACCAATCTCACCAGAAATAGGATAAACACAGGCCAGGTGACTGTCTGCTGGTGTGGTCCACTGAAAAAGCATCACATCTATTTTACAGTACTGTCAAAAATGCTTAACCTCATCTGATCACGGAGCATCCATCATATCCAAATCAAGGGCATCCTAACAATAAATAAGAAATAATAAATAAATAAAACAATAAATAATTCCATTCGCATCATAAGAGACAAAGAAAGCCCAGCAGCCCTTCCACATAAAAGGAGATTAAAGGGACGTGAGAATGAACTATGAACTGGGGTCTTGGACTGTGTGTCCTGGATGAGAAAATATATGATCCTTTCCTTTTTTTTTTTCTTAGAAAGCAAAATAGTGGGACAATTGGCAAAGTTTGAACAAGGTCTGTGGATCAGAGTATTGTCCTACACCAGTGATATCTAAGGGAATTTCTGTGCTTTTTTTTTTTTTTAAAAAAAAGACAATGCACACTGAAGTATTTAAGCATAAGTGAAGGTTATGTTTACAACTTACTATCTGCCAGTTATAAAATAAAATCAGGCATATGCACGTACAGGAAAAAGCACAATGCCAAGAAGAGAGGTAACTCTCTCTCTTTCAATCTCTCTCTCTCTCTCAAGTTTCACCATCGAAAGAGAGAGAAGACTCCAGACAGAAAACAAGAAAAGGTCCCTATAAAAAGCAGGTGGGCATGTGTGTGCGTGGGTGCGTGCGTGTGCCTAGTGTAATAATATACATCACGTCTAATATATATTTATATAAATATGTAAACATGTACACATGGCTATTTTATTTATTATATCCATATATAAAAAATGGTCGCCCCCTGAATTGCAGAGATTTTTGAAATACAAACATGAATGCTCCAACAAAAACTGAGTAGGATGAAAACAAAAGCCCCTCTCCCTGGTTACAAGTTGGAGAACCTTCTAGAAAGAAAACATCTAAGAATTGACGACGGCCAGTTGAATGTCATGCTTTTCAAGTCAACCACACTGAAAGTTAGGGGACAATAAATCAAAGTCTTTAATTAGCTGAAGAGGGAGGGAAAAGATATTATTTCCACCCGGAAATGTTGTAAGAAGCCAAACATACGAGGATTAGAGCATCCTTCAAAAAATATAAGAATCCAGAATGTTTCCTTTCACACTTTTTAAATTTAAAATCTGATCATTAAGGAAACCTTTCATCGGAATGAAAAGAAATAAAGGAAATACTAAACCAGGTCACCAGAAATTGCGCCAAATCAGAAGAAGAAATGAAAGCTGAAAGAAAATTATTAGAGAACCCAGCAAACCTTGACACTTGGAAGTGTGTTTGTTTAGCAGCAAAGTTTCAATGATGTTAAGAATACATTTTCATCTCTGTGAATCCAATTAAAATGTTTAAATGAATAATATTTACATAATATTCGAATACTTTCTTTTATTGAGTTAGAACATTTTTGGAATTCAACCAACCATGAAGCCCAAAAGACTTAATTACATTCCAAAAAAATTGAAAATGTATAAGTGTCGTATAAAAGCACAAATTGGAAGGAAGAAAAGGTGTACAATTTTTCCCATATTTTAGGGGGAAAACATCAGAAACGGATTCTAATGCATCTAAACTATTTAAGGTCATCTGTTAAGATTGAAGTGCTCATTACCAATATATATATCACATATATATTTATATATATAAAAATAAAATGTTTAATTGAGTTTGCTTTTGGAGAGTGGGATCCTTTTAGGATTTCCTTTTAACAAGAGCATTTTAATGAGTTTCCATGCACGTTCGAATAATACACGTCTTCCGATTTGCAACAGCAAGGGGTATAAATAAGTTACGCATTTACATGTGTAATATTCAAAACCTAAAGACACCTGTAATTAATTGGAAAGCAGAGCGTCTCCTGCGGGGAAGGGGTACTTAGCACCACCATCAGGAATGTGGACTGGCTTAGGGAAGGATCTTGGTAGCTCAGTGGTGCTGGGCCGGGTCCCTCACCTTCGCTGAGCCTGCTTTGTAGCCTGGAAAACCTGGATGCCTCTCACCTCAGTTGGAAAGCTAACAGGATCAAACAGGGCCATGCACAGCAAAACAAAACAAAAAAAATAATGATAATAATTTTAATCAACATAGGGAAAAGTTAGCCAATGAAAGAAGTATCTATAAATTCAAAGGTGTATTTATTTGTAACTGGAAATAGACTGCTGTCAAATTTCAGACACTCTGGGATTTATTTAAACGTTCTTTTTCGGTGAGAGGATTGGGGAGTTTTAGGTTATAAAAACCTTATACATTTGGGGCGCCTGGGGGGTTCAGTTGGTTCAGTATCTGCTTTTGGCTCAGGTCATGATCCCGGCGTCCTGGGATAGAGCCCCGCATCTGGCTCCCTGCTCCGCGGGGAGTCTGCTTCTGCCGCTCCCCCTGCTCATGCCCGCGCTCCCTCTCTCTAATAAATAAAATAAAATCTTAAAAAAAAAAAAGAATGCCATTCTTTCACATCTTCGCAAATGTTTTAAAGGACTGTCTTTAATGGGAGACACATGGATTCCCCTGCTTTCTTCTGCAACCAATCTGTGGCAACGTGTTTTTGTGGTTGGCAGATGAACAAAATCTGCGCTCACGAGGTAGGTAGTTAGGAAAGAGAAGGGTATTTTAAGAGCCTTTTGCAGGTTGCTGTGGTTGGAAATTCCACCAGAACCCCACAAACAGTCGTCACTTAAATGTGACTTGCCATATGGAATGTCAGGACATCACCCATGAGATTTTCTTAGCCTGTTCTATGACAATCAATCACGAACTGCGTCAGTCATGGCTTGCATTTTAGGGGGCCTTTTATCCATGCGTGATTTCGTAGTAACACCATACGCTGTTCATTTGGAAAATAGTGGTCCCCCGCCTTGTGCAGATCTTGCACCTCTGGACACATTTTATCACAGTAGCGAAACCACCTCTGTGAATAATCAGCCCTGATGGGACCAGAGACCATCTTTAAGTAAGGAGAGACTGTTTACAGCACTGCATACAAGTTTTCCAAAAATCCTTTGGTTCTCTTGCAAGTCCAAATTGATCCTTGTCCACAAATACGGTGAGTTGTTTGCCTGGAGGGGGACAGAGCCATTTCATTCATTTTTGAGAAAAGATCTGCCAAACACCCAAGTCCAAAGAACTCTAGTTTGTCACTCCCTGTGTTCGCTCTAACAAAAAACACTGCTCCATCTTAAAAAGATGTGCACTCCAGGGTCGAGATGTCATCAAGTGAGGGATTTTGTCCCGCGAAGGACGTCCCCAGGTGGGACTTTCGGTAACTGTTAGTGCAAGACCGCGAATGGTATAATGATGGCTTGTATGGCTGAATGCAATCCCTTCTTTGTTTTTCCTTTTTCTTTTTCTTTTATTACCGTAAGAACCCTTTATAGGATACCCACCCTCTGGAAGATTGTAATGCATAAGATATCACTTCACACCCGTTAGAATGGATTTTACCAAAGGAAGGAAAGGAGGGAGGGGCAGAGGGAGGGATGGAATGAGGAAGGAAGGAAGGAAAACAGGTGTTGGTGAGGATGTGGAGAAAGGGGAACCCTCTTGCACTGTCCGTGAGAATGCAAAATGGTGCAGCCACCCTGGAAAACAGTATGGAGGGTCCTCAAAAAACAAAAAGTAGAATTACCCTATAATCCAGTGCCACTATCACCCCCAGCTTCACTGAGGTATAGTTGACCAATAAAACTGTATATATTTAAAGCGTAGAACGTGATAACTGGATATATTGCATACACAGTGAAGTAATTTCCATAATCAAGTGAATTAACACACCCATCACCTCCCACCCTGTGACACTAACCTGATTTTCGCCCAATCACTATCTTTTGTAGCATCTCTGGAAATGCCAACTCAATGGAAAAAAGTAAATAAATAACTTCTGGGTATTGTCATGAAAATACTCCTGACTTCACACTCCCCCTGAATGGGTCTCGGTGACCCCAGAGCTCTATGTATGGACCACACGTTGAGAGCCATTGTGCTTCCAGAAAGCCTATCCGGGAAAAAAAAAAAAATAATAATAATAACATGCTTTGAAATCCTGCAAAAAAGATTATAGAAAATAAGAAACTTTGCCAGTGATTTCATGAAGATATATTTTTTCAATATAGGAAGAGTACGTTTCTATTTTCTGGATGTGTTGTCTCACTGAGAAACACATCTTACTCATCCATCAAATATTTATTCAGTGCCAACTGTATGCTGGGAGGCACGTCATCTGCGGCTTCCCCAACAGGCAAACAAGACACCTGGGGGAAATTGGGGTCGCTGGTCACAAGGAGGGACTTCTGCCATCAAACTTGGCTCTTGGTCGCAGGAAAGCCTGCTTTCGCGGGAAGAAAACAGCTAAATCGGTAAAAAATGCAGATTGAATTAGCATTCTGCCATGCAAATGAAATCATGTCTTGTGGGTAAGGCCGTGGTCACACGTCATCCTCAAACTCACGTCCATGGGTCACCTGGGGATTCCCAATCACCGCTTAGATTACGTTGCCAAAATTCTCCTCCTTTGCAGACTTCCAAAGAAATGTCATATTTAATTGAGGGGAATTAGATGCACAATCCGGAGAGATGAGGTACCCGGCTGGCTGAGAGCCCGTGAAGGTGATTACGGCTCTTTTTGTTGGGTTCATTATGGGCTGCATTTGGAGCACTTAAAAACGTGACCTTCGAGTGTTCGATTTCTACCATTGCCCTTCAGAGAAATGCTTCCCTTTGGCTCAACAGAAAATGTGTTTTCCAGATTCCATTCTGTTTGTTTGTTTTCTGTTCTTCTTCCGTGTTTTTCTTCGCCCTTGACTTGCCCACCGTGAAGCAAGTATTCAAACGGCGAACTCACATGCTGGAGCTGTCTCTGACATCCCGAGGTTCTCCTGTTACTGCTCAGAGCCTGGCCATTTCTAAATTGGATCCTCTACCACAAAACGTCCCTCTGGGTGTGAGCGGACAGGCGAATCCTTGTGAATGTCGGTAGAACCCATTCCGGGACGCATAGCAAAGAGCAGGGGACTGCTGAGTCCTGGTCCTGTGCCTTGAGCAGCAAGATGAGAATGTCTTAAAAAGTCAGACCTGTGTTTGCACTCCATTTAAAGTGGATCGCAGGTTTTGCAAAAGCAAGGCCTGAAGGAGACCCCTCACAGAACGAAACACTTTGCTGTGTGTGTGGCTAGATGAGAAGTCTCTGACGTTGGACCCAGCAAGCAGGTACGGCTGGCCATTCAGCAGAAGACCAGCTAGGGATGCCAGATCCTGTGCCAGGGGCCCCAGTTAACTCCAGAGCACATATTCTCCTAAACAGGGAGACGAATATGGGGCAGAGTCAACACCACAAGATAACAGCCTTCCCATGAAATCGGATGTGCAGTCAATCCCAGCGAACAAATGCAGAAAATCAAAATCACAGAGACCTAAGAGTAGATGCATTCACAAACCACACGTGTTCTTAAACATGGAATTTTTTTGGTAGGCAGGCATTAATAACTAGAACGATCATGTGTGCATTTCTCAGGGCCCTCCATCTCAGGCATGGATTGCTTTCCCTGGACTGACATGGTCACATGGTCACGGTACCCACTGGGGTCATCCACTGCCCCTGTGGATGAAGGTAATCAGGGCAACCCCATCTCTGTCATCAACTGACCATTTTCTCCCAAAGCACCCCCAGTTCCTCTTCCAAAGGGCATGACCACGTTGGTCCATCCTCATGCAGATGTCAACGTTCAAACCCTTCCAAATCACCATTCGCTCAGAAAGAATGGGAACTTGGGATGTTAGCAGGCATTGGGGAGATTAAACATTATGGGGAAAGGATCCATCGGCAGGTGCATAGAGCACAGGACAGGGTGGGTGCGGAGAGAGGGGACACTGGCCAGTGGGGTTCCACCAGCATTTACTGCAAGGACTGGAAACTATACTCAAAGTCTAAACGATGCTGTTGAATGTGGTCATTAGCAACCAGCCCGAAGAAAGAACACTGAGTCCAAGATGCCCTAACGTGCCCTGTGTCACACACACGGATGGGGTGAAAACATGTTTGGGGTTATGCGGAGGCTCACATACCCCTTCTCATGGGAAGGAATGATGGCATGCAAACGCCCTAGTCCACACCTACATGCAAAGTAGAACACACACGGAAATATCTGTACAGCACAGGAGTCTGTTTGCAATTTAAAGCATTTCACATTTTGACAAGGTTTCCCTAATAGACTGTATGGTGACATAAAAATCCAGGTGTTCGTTTTTGTTTCCAACGCTCAACCAACAACACTTGGTTATCACCCTAGGCTTTGGCGCCATCTTTCCTTTATTTAAAAAAAAAAAATGCATTTCCAAGCACAATGCTATATTTGCAAGCTATAGAAGGAAGAGGACACAGGTCCTGCAGGATAAAGGTGATCCCAAATACTGAAGACACACGACTGTCTTTTCTTTTTCACCTCCTTCTGGTATATTACCGCCTCCCATAGAAAGGGAAGCCATACTACATTTTGTCACGTCAAATGTATATTTAGTTTCAAGACACTCTTATAGAGCACCTAACAAAGGAAGCAGGTGCTTTTCAAAGTAGGACACAGTAATTTCCACGAGGTGGAGACCAAGACAGCCCTCCTGCTCTCCCTGACCCCTGAGAAGCTGCAGGAGGCTTGTGTGTGCACAAAGGGACAGATGAGCTCTCCTACCAGCAGATGTGAGCCAACCCCTATTTCCATAAGTCATGGATTACTGAGACGCTGTTTTAGATTTGGAGAGTGAAACTGTGTTTGCAATGTGAACATCGGAACTGTTTGCCATTTAAATACTAGAAACTGATCTCAGAGACTTACGTGCTGAGAACAAACAATATTTCTAAAATTCCTACTCTGGGTTTTACCAACTTTCATTTTCTGGAAGCCAGCAAGGCAGAAGGGCAGATAAAGACCTTTTCAGGAGCTCTGGGCAGAGGCCTAGGACATGGGGATCCTATATCTTAGTGCAGCTCATTGCACATAGTAGGTGCTCAATTAGTGTTTATTGAGTGGAGAGTCTTTCAAACACAGAACAACCCTAGAGATAGAACGTCTTCGACCTTGAGCCCTTTACCATGATCGGGATAACGCTCACCCGTTACCCAGGGCCCCTTCCATCCTTCCTCCATGGAAAGGATGTTTGTGAGCGTTAAGTATTTACATGCTGATTTTTTTTTAAATAACCCGAAAAGTCCATGTCATTGAACATAAAGGAAACGCATCGTGAACAATTAGTTATAATTTGCATTCTGTGTGGGGATTTTCTAGTTCATCAGTCCTGTCATTTCTCATTTATATATTGTGGGAATAATGAGACCAAGTAAATTAAAAAGTCCGAAGGAGTAGGGGGGTGGGGGAATGGGTTAGCCTGGTGGTGGCTATTAAAGAGGGCACGTTCTGCATGGAGCACTGGGTGTTATGCACAAACAATGAATCATGGAACACAACATCAAAAACTAATGATGTAATGTGTGGTGATTAACATAACAATAAAAACACCAAAATTAAAAAAAAAAAAAGTCCAAAGGAGTGTGCCATTCCTCGTCTATACAAATGCATACCGTTCACGGTTCAAAAGTAAACTAGAATGCATAGTAGCCCATCACTTTGTGTTAGTGGGTCGGCGGTAAACATGGGAAGATGCACGGACGTGACCTCACGTAGAAACCATCATTTCAAAATACATCCGTTTTAGAGAAAGCTCAGCTTGGAATTTTTATCTCCCACTAGAACCAATGTGCTCCTATTCAAGTGTGATTAACATTGCCCAATGGACAGATTTAATGTCATACCAAGAGGCAAATACGTGAATGAGATAGAAACAGATCATCATGAATTGCAATTTAATAACATACTTCAACGGTGTGTGCCTTTGTGATTCAGAAAAAACCAATCGCCTTTTTTTCTACATTAGAAGTGAGGGGAAAGTATAAAGCTTATAAAAGTCTAAGGTTTAATGCATGATTATTATAGAAAGAAAGATCTGTGGGAAGGGACTACGATGTGTGATATTTCTTTGTGGTGTGTTTGATGCTGTGGTCTGCAGGAAACCCATGGCTTTCAAACGTCTCTTCAAAAACCAATCATTATTTGTTACCCACTATTGAAATGGCGTGTGCATCTTCTGCACACATTATAGGGGTGTTTTATTCACAGCTACTAATGTGGAAAGTACCTTTACACTATTACTAGTTTGCTGCTTTGTGTTTGGTCGTCATGCAAATTAATACAGCATGACAAATTTAATCTTGATTTCCAATTTTCTGCTAACTCAGTGCTCCAAAAACCTGAATTCGTAAAAGTGCGTAATAATCCTATTTCTAACTGAACACATATTGCTTTAGATATGTCACTTGAGTCTCACTGCGTCTCAGCTACGAGACTGCACTTCACCAGCTTCTAGAACTGAAAATCAGAATTTGCTGGTTGTAGCCCTGAGATTCAGGAAAGGCACCTGAATCTCTCTCCCTCGGGTCTGCAAGCTTCCTGGATCCTACTTCTGCCCATCAGAATTTAATTCCCCCTCTTAATTCTGTTTAATTACATGAGCATACTTTGTACCTCTTGACTGTAACCTCTCAGAGGTGCCTAGGGCTGTTTCTCAGTTTATCTAACTAACATGACATTACATAAAAACACACGTCTGCTTTTATTTTACGAACCCAGGCAAAAATGGAAAAGGAATAACATTTATTAACTATTAAATAACTAATAAATAACTTTATTTTAATTTATTTTTTATTTTTTTAAAGCATTACCATAACAGATACATGTGCAAACAGAAGGTTATTGGATAGAGAGATAACACAGTGTCAGCCACACGAGTGACAGGTATCATGAAAGACCCTATGATCGACCCTAACAAGAGCCTTGGCCATAGTCCTATGTCCTACTCACAAAGAGCCAAAAACTATGTGTGTCAAACAAGGAGCATGGTGCTTCCCAAAACATAAGCAGAAGATGTCAACTTGTAATCGTTATATGATGGGTTTCCATGAGGCATTAAAGGCAAATCATTGATTACATGTGTACATACACACAGATGCATGTATATTTTCCATATTACAGACTAGTCATTGATATTATACATACAGCCATGTCTATATCTGTGTATATAATCAGTGCGTATCTAAAATCAATGATTTTATCTATCTACAGATAGATGCTATAGATCTATAGATGTAGACAGAGCTATAGGTATTGATGTAGCTGGGGGTATAGATATACGTGTAGGTAGAGGTGTAGATAGAAATAGATATATAATCAATGAGTAGCCTGAAATCTTGATGCAGCGTCATTGAAAATTCATCAAAGGCAGAACTCGGCGGGGTCAAAGGGAATAAGAATTTGTAAGAAACCATAGCTCTGAAAATGTCAATGAATCTCTAACTTTGGAGTGCTTATACACACGGAAATTGGAAATACATTGGCATTTCCAGAACTGTGGGGTTCTTTAAAACTTCTCATCCCCTTTGATCCCTTCTTCCCCCACCACCATGTTCCTCCCGTGCCTGGGTTTTGGTGCCTCAGTTTCTCTTCTGAGAGCTCTGCAGTGATCAGAGAGTCAGGACCTTTGCGAAGGTGCCCCTGCGCGCGGTACATGGCCGTGGCCATCGGTGTGATGCCTCAAATGGAAATTCAAAGAGATGCTCCAACGTGAGAACAGAGCGGAGGGTGCTCGCTCGCTCCTGCATCTGAAGGTCATCTATCAGGGAGCAACTGCTGACCCGGGAAGCGTCCGCTGGAGTGGCAGGGAGAGCCCAGCTAATGAGGCGGCCCAGGGCAGTTCAGACAAAGGTCCAACCCTCAACTGAGCTGTTCTCACACGCTGTTGTTGCCTTACACAACCCCGACTACAGCACTCAGAAGGCACGGCCCGACCACCGAGATGGAGCAGGGGCAAGTGTGAAATATTTTAGCACACCAAGAGCTAATCTCTGGCAGGGGGATAAAGCCGGTGTGTGGGAAGCTCCAGGGCATGGAAGGTGGCAGGACAGAGAAATCAGTTGCAGGTGGCCTCATTGAGTCCTGTCAGCGAGGGCAGAGGTACTGTGCTCAGTAAAACCAAGGAGCTCTCTGCAACTAGGATGGCTTTGTTCATCTGCATTCAATCGCACGGCAGTACTTGTGCGTCTTGGCTCAAAACCACGGAGATTGGGAAATTTCGTCTCAATCCCCATTCTGTGATAATGAGAACAGACTCCACCAGCATCACCACTTAGAATCATCCGAGAACTTTCGGATGATTTACACTCGCTGGTGTTCACGCCCACGCTGAGAGGTAGGCGGGTGGCGATACCAACTCCATCTTAGAGGGGGAAAAACATGTTCTGAGTGTACGTAACATGTTCAGGTTCACAGGCCACAGTGGGCCTTTGGAGGCAAAGGCACGGAGCTCTTGCGTGACTGTAGACACAGTGTTCCCATTTTTAAGTGACAACAGGATGCACGCCTCCAGGGGCACCCCAACTTGGCTGTAGTTCAAAGACGTGTGTCCTGAAGAGTTTAAATGATGAAATTATATCTCTGTTCCGTTTCTTCCCTTCTCGGTACAACTCACCCTCTGCTGTTTAGTGCTTTATCTTGGCATCAGTTTCTTACCAAAAACACTTGCATATGAATTCTCAGTTCTCATCAAAACCTGAAGCTTCTGGGGGACACAAAATACAACACACGCCATGCCTATTGAGATGGGACGCACTAGCAAATACAAACCCTAGGTTTCCACTTCTGGTTTCGGATATGAGAAGAAACGAGAGACCTTCATTCCCGTGGTAACACCAAGAAGAACCCCGAATGATGTGAGATCCACACATACTTATGGGGCTATGGAGGGAAAAGGATGCAATGAAGTTTTTATAAACTGATGTGCAGAGAGAGGGCAGTCCTTCACAGCTAATGAGTGAGCTGCAAGAGCTCCCAGGAGGAAGGAAGGAAGGAAGGAAGGAAGGAAGGAAGGAAGGAAGGAAGGAAGGAAGGAAGGAAGGAAGGAAGGAA
>NW_027397078.1:41616900-41627096 GCF_003265705.2 Callorhinus ursinus
GAAGGAAGGAAGGAAGGAAGGAAGGAAGGAAGGAAGGAAGGAAGGAAATAGAATACTACACTGAAAAAATAGTGAAAATAGTCCTTCAAAAGTGAAGCTGACATTTTCCCAACAGCTAAGGCTTAGGGAAACAGGGTGCCAGCAGCCAAGTACCTGGATGAGTCCCATCCCGTGCATCTGCCACCTCCGGAACGCAACCTCACAGTGACCCCCGCCATCAGCACTCTCTGATCTGGAAACTACCGAATGATTAGTTGCCTGGTCTCTGTTCAAAGTGAACACATGGCTGAGAGAAGTAATTAGAAATTACCCAATTAATAAAAATCACCCTCCACACGTTCATCTCCCTATTTAATTCCTCGTGGAGTCTAAATTTAAAACAAGGCAACTCAGCCATGTCTGAACTACATCATTATGCTTTATTTCAAGATGGAGACCCAAACAGGGAGGATGGCTTTGCTCTGGGGGAAGCCGGAACATCACACGTAATGCATACGTGAAATCTTAAGTTGGTAGCCATGTCAATGCGCCATTTAGTGTGCAAATAAAAAGGAAATTTCAGGGCTCTTTTTTTTTTAATGAAGTAAATTACTTGAGTGTATTTTATAAGCACCACATTATTATTAATGTTTCTTGCATTTGATACAGACAGGATTTTACATACATGAACATCATGTATTTTATAGATACCCTCAACATTACTGACGTTTCTGGCAAAGTGTGAATCTCTCAAAATACCTAATGTCTTTGAACTACTGAGACATTTCACACAATGCTGCTTTTCCAATGATTATTCATGGGTTTTCATAAATATGTTTCTGGGAGTTGAGTGCCATTTTTAGATATATCTAATGTAGTAATAGCTAATTTAACAGTCTTGCTCCGTGTTATATTTCACTGTGTTATTTAACTAAGTATTTGCACAGGGAAGGAAGTTGCCACATTCTCTGCTAAAGGTTTCAGTCTCATCTACTGGTTTCCCCAGTTATGCTAAATATGGTGGCAGGGAAGGTCAAGGTCAACCAGGACATGTTGCCCAAAGCCACATACCCTCCTTTTTTTTTGACTCTTTTTTTTAAAAAATTTATTTTATTATGTTAATCACCATACATTACATCATTAGTTTTTGATGCAGTGTTCCATGATTCATTGTTTGTGCATAACACCCAGTGCTTCATTCAATACATGCCCTCTTTAATACCCATCACCAGGCTAACTCATCCCCCCACCCTCCCTCCCCTCTAGAACCCTCAGTTTGTTTCTCAGAGTCCATCGTCTCTCATGGTTTGTCTCCCCCTCCGATTCCCCCCTTCATTTTTCCCTTCCTACTATCTTCTCTTTTTTTTTTAACATACAATGTATTACTTGTTTCAGAGGTACAGATCTGTGATTCAACAGTCTTGCACAATTCACAGCGCTCACCATAGCACATACCCTCCCCAATGTCTATCACCCAGCCACCCCATCCCTCCCACCCCCCACCACTCCAGCAACCCTCAGTTTGTTTCCTGAGATTAAGAATTCCTCATATCAGTGAGGTCCTATGATACATGTCTTTCTCTGACTTATTTCACTCGGTACAATACCCTCTAGTTCCATCCACGTCATTGCAAACAGCATGATTTCATTTTTTTGATGGCTCCATAATATTCCATTGTATATATATATCACATCTTCTTTATCTGTTCATCTGTCGATGGACATCTTGGCTCTTTCCATAGTTTGGCTATTGTGGACATTGCTGCTATAAACATGGGGGTGCATGTACCCCTCCAGATCCCTACATTTGTATCTTTGGGGTAAATACCCAGTAGTGCAATTGCTGGGTCGTACGGTAGCTCTATTTTCAACTTTTGGAGGAAACTCCATACTGTTTTCCAGAGTGGTTGCACCAGCTTGCCTTCCCACCCACAGTGTAGAACATACTCTCCTTTTCGTCATGTACTAGTCATATTTCTCTTTCCCTGTCTCATTTCAGAGAGGGCAGATGATTATCACCTGGGAGGGAGTGTGAGACAGAAGCACGCTTTTATTTACACCTGTAAAGGCAGGTGATATTTAAAAAGTAATGATGTAAACAGAAATCTCTGTTTCTAGTGCATTTCCAGGAACATGGTTGTATTCAACCTTCAATTTTCTAGAGTAAAATGTGGCAGTTTTCTGCATGCAAACGTACACTGTTTAAGCTCTATTCCTGTGGCCACATTGCTTTTCCTCCCTCTCCCCACCCCCACCCAAAAAAAACCAAGTGCTTATTACACAGGAAAACCTTCTTCCATGCCTCATGATATATTGACTTTCTTAGGTCACCAAATATGGAAACAACAAACCTTCCTTGGCCATGAGGAACTGAGAGTATGAGGCATGCATGATTTACCCAAACACTGGACACCTTTGTGCTGACGTCTTATTCTGGGTTCTAATTGCAGCCTCAAAGGGCCCCGTGGTTTTTCTGGAATCTCTGTTCTGCATCATTTTGAATGCGTAGACTAACCTCCAAGAGTTTTCTGGGGACAAGGTCTTTAACAGACCAGATAACACATTGTATTCAAAGTGGAAATCTTTTCCCAGATATTTTTTGGGAAAAAAAATTGGGAGGCAGAATATATTATTCAAGGACATATAAATATAGTATGATTTTTTTTTCTTTTGAGATCTCAGAAGCCAGTTAATTTGTTTTGTCGATGGCAGGTCGGAGTAATTGCTATGGAGAAATGGATTTTTCAGGTCCTGGAGGCTCTTTAAACAACCCTATTGAATTTTTGTCATTTCTTTACACTCACATTTACTGACTTTTTACTGTGCACAAGTCCATACCCGAGAGGGTGTTGTTCAGAGAAACACACCCCTCCCTGCACAACCTCCATGTGATTTGCAACAGTCCATATCCTATGAGGGACAAATCGCAGTCACATATCACACAGAGCATGGGAGCTGCAGAGACATCGTGAGGATTTTCTACAGCTGTGCATTTCCGTGATTCTGGAATTCCTGCAGATAGTTTGTTCGGTAATGTGATTCAGGGAATAACGAGAGATTGGCAAGGGGAAGAGGGAAGGCGAGAAGATCCATTCACAGATGCCCGATGGATGTCCCTTTCTTAAGGCTGAACAGTACTCTGTTGTATGTGTATACCCCATTTTCTTTATCCACTCACCCACTGATGCACATTTGAGTTGTTTCCATGCTTGGCTACTGTGAATGATGATGCAATGAACGTAGGGGTGCAGATTATCTCTGCAACATCCTGATTTCAGTTCGGGAGGATATTTACCCAGAAGTGGAGTTGCCGGATCATGTGGTAGTTCTACTTTCAGTTTTTTTGAGAACCACCATATTCTTTCCATAATGGCCGCACCATGTACATTCCCACCAACAGTGTAGACAGGTTCCAATTTCTGAACACTGTCGACAGAAATCGTTACCTTTTAAAAAAATAATAGCCATTCCAACTGGTATGAGTTTATATATCACTGAGGTTTTCATTTGCATTTCCGTGGTGATTAGTGATATTGAGCATCTTCTCATGTACTTACTGGCCACTCAGATGTTTTTGGAGAAATGTCTATTCAAGTTCTTTGCCGTTTTTAAATCAGGTTATTTGTTCTTTTGTTATTGAGTTGTATACATTCTTTATCTTGTTTGGATATTAACTCCTCCGATAGATAAAGCTTTCGTTATGCAAGATGAACCCGTTTTAGAGATTTGGTATACAACACAATGTCTGTAGTTAGCAGTATGGTATTGTGCACTTCCAAATATGTGAAGAGGATAAATCTCATGTTAAATGTTCTTACCACACATACAGAAAAAAGAGAAAACCAGGCAACTATTAGAGGTGGTGGATATGTTTGGCACCTTGATTGTAGCGATGGTATCATGGGTGTATGCCCATATCCAAACTCATCAAGATATGTACATGGAGTGTGTGCAAATTTTGTGTATCAGTTAGACCTCAGTAAAGCTTAAAAATTTAGTGCAAAAAATAAAGAAGCTTCAAGGAGTTCACCAATCAACAGGCAACTGGTGACTCTTTGAAAGACTTTATGAGATATATTTCAGAGCTGTCTATGATCATGGCAGATAGGGGAATCATGTCTCCATTTATCCATTGGTTTCTGTCTCCTGTTCATCAGAAGGCACCTCTAGGCACCTCTCCCTAGACAGAAAAACCCTAGAAGGAAGTAAAAAATATAAGGTCGGGTATTGAAGGGAGATGCCTGCATAAAGGTGGTGAAAATCCTCATGGATGGCTCAACATCCACATAAGTTTTAGAATAAGAAGTAGGAAAAAACGTGAAGAAACCTCAAAAGGTACCTCTATGCACATCTACACCCTCACTTCCTCAGTTAACTTACCTTTAGCCGATATTTACTGACCACATACTACGTGGAAAGGTCCATCTCTTAACTTTTTTAATCTCAAGCAACTTTATCAATCTAATAAAAACCACAGGTTCTTCCTGGACAAATATAATAAGCACGCCAGTTTGCTCGTAATCTTCAAAAGATGGAAAGCCACGTAACTCCCAAATACAAACCCATCCGTATAACAACAGGTGTTGTACTTGAGAGTTAAACGGATGAGTAAAACCTTAATTCTGTCATTAACAGTGTCTGAATGAGTGGAATAGACAGGTCCGTATCCAGCAATGTTCTAAGAGAAGTTGAAGTAAGAGCCATGCTAGGATTAAAGATAAAACTTCAGGGACACATCAAAGAAGAGGTATGACTATTTCTAACTGGATATATCATCTTATGGGGTTACCCATTTGGGGTCTTAAGAACTTCTTGGCTTTGGTGAAAAACAGAGGGTGTCACCTCGAAGCCACAGGTCCAACACATACCCTCCTGCTACCTACAAAACATGATCTGTGCAATGCCGATAAGTACTTTTAGAATCCCGATCTCGTTATAGGATAAGGGAGACCAATGGCAATTTCTTTGCCCAAAGAAACAAAATAGCATTTCAAAAATTATTGAAAATCAATGCAGGACAAAGATAAGCTTTTAGGACAAGGCAGTGGGAAGGAGATTCAGGGAAAACAAAACTCGTGAAGGGGAAATTAGTCATGAAAATGGAATTTAGGAGAACCCAGAACTCAATAAATGATTTTACTATAAAAAAATAGATGTTAGGGGTTTAGTGAGGACCCAAGAATGGCTCTGGGAACTGATTCAAAATAACACCTGTGAAAATGTCACCCTATGGAGCTGTCCCCTCTTGTGCAGGGAAGGTTAGTAATGGCTACAAGGTGTGAAGGATTTGGGATACTTTGATCTTATGTTTCTATTCTCAGATATTGCTTTGTCTGCAGATCTAAGGAGGCTTACCACGATGGCCACTGTCCAGCCAGAAAGAAGAGAATTGCTCTCTCATGGAAGGAAAGAGAGGAGGGGTGCCTTCCTTCCTCCACATCCTACAGGCTGGAAGTTAGTCCCACCGCCCCTCCTGGCTTCAACAGATCCTGGAAAATGGACACCATTCTGTGCATCCAGGTGCCCTGTAAATAGAGAACGTTTTCTTATTATGAAAAGAGTGTGTTAATATCAGACTCTGGCACATTGAGAGAGCATGAAAGGAAATCTGTAGTGTGTGTATATATGCAAGCGTGCGTGTATGTATGTGTGTGCATGTGGTATGTGTGCCATGTTAAGTTCAGAACAATGTACATGTGTCTCCATGCAGAATGGGAAGTTTGTTGGTTCGAACACATGTTTAAATGCACATAGCTAACAATCAAATTAGATTCAGGATGGACCCACTAGGTACTCCTGGTGCTTTGCATACATGTATTATTTTCAAAATAATATTTGTTCTACCTTAGGGAAAGCTACATGGGTGTTGTATCCAAAGCTAAAAATTCACTTCCTAAACCAGAGGAGAGACTGTAAATCATATAATCACACCCCCACCCAATGTGTTTAAAGATTATTGTTTCTGGAAATATATAATTTATATATATTTATATTTATTATTTTTATTTTAAATATATGCATATATTTAATATATTATATATTAAATACATTTTTATATTTAATATACTGTGTGTTACATATATTATAAATGTATATGCATACATATATTTTTATATTTATGTATGCAATATATATGTATAGATTTATATAAATTTACATATGAAAAAATATATATGTAGTTTTTAAGCGAACAAGAATTCTGTCACAACAGATCCATCATTCTGTTTCATTATTTCAAGTAAATGTTCACCTTTCCCAAGATTGCCTCTGTCTGCCATGTCAAAGTGGACAGAGGGAGATATTGAAAGACACAGACAGTGGAAATGTACAGACCACATGGTTCACAGGGCTCCTTCTAGGTTGGTGTGACTATAAGTGATTTGTAGTTTTTATAACATCCTGATTTTCTTTACAAATGTTTCCTCAAGAGTTGATTTCTTTTGAAATAAGTAAGTTTGGTCATTAAAAAATGACAAGTACATAAACGTGAATATTTTAGATGAGAAAAAGAAGTATGCATTGTTCAATCAAATCTTTGTCTTGCCCTCCTTCAGTGCCCAAAATCTCTTGCTGATGAATGAGCTTGGTTCATTTTCTTTTTTTCCCACTAAAGAAGTAAGAGAGAAGTTACATTTTCTTTTTTTCCTTTTTTTTAAAGATTTTAGTTATTCATTTGGGACATATAGAGAGAGAGAGAGACCATGAGCAGGGGGAGAGGCAGAGGGAAAGGGAGAAGCAGGCTCCCTGCTGAGCCAGGAGTCTGATGTGGGGCTCGATCCCAGGATCCTGGGATCATGACCTGAGCTGAAGGCAGACGCTTAACCATCTGAGCCAGCAAGGTACCCCAAGAAGTTACATTTTCTTAAAGTCAGTGGGAGGAAGTGAACAAGCTGAAATGATATATTTGCCTCTACAACAGTCTTAGCAGGAAGCATTGGCTCTCACACAGACTCTTTACAAGCTGGAGGATAGAATATTAGAAGTTGAGAGTCTTTATAAATCAATAGAATGTGGGACTCAAGAATAAGAAACAGCTCTGGAAGGAAATGCTTGCTACTAGGGCGTGCAGCATGTCGATCGCAAAAACGTTGTGAGAACTCACAGAGGGGTTTCATTACTTGGCTGCTTCTCAGAAGGGAAGGGGTATACATGGGAAAGACCCAAGTGTGCCAGTCCAGTGCCTCAGAAAGTCTTGTTTTCCAAAGAAGGTCATTGACACTCTTGTTCCATCCAAGAGGTGTGAGACATTCCCATAGGAATGTGGTGGAGAACTTCAGAAAACACAAGTAACCTCGAATCCATTTCTGAGTTAAAAAGTTTATTGGAGAGTCAAGAATTTCACCACCAGCCGGAAGGAATGAGGACTCCCCCACCCCTAGTGTAAGCAGACACCATTTGGGAAGCAGCAATGATGCATCATCAGGGGAAGCTAATGGGTGGCAGTTGCCTCCATGTCCAAGCACCAGTGACAAGTGGACCCTCTCCCTCACGTGTCAGTGGGGGCTGAGCAGAGAATCTGGACTTGTATACCCACCTGGCAGGAACTAGACACTGCCCCCACCCCCGTGTTGTCATGATGCTGCTAGGACAAGCAGGTCAACGAAGACCCAAAGTCTCATCATCACGATGTCCACAATGCCCAGCTTACAACCAAAAATCCTTGTCACACCAAGAACCAGGAAGACCTCAAACTGAAGAAGGGGCAATCAATAGAGGGGATGCAACAAGATGCCAGAGATGTGAGACACTGGATGTCTAAGACACAGGAGGACACAGGAATCCCTCGGTATTCGTTCTTATAATTGCACATGATTCTAACATTATCTCAAAATAAAAAGATAATTGGAGATATGCTGTAAAGATAACTGAAATAAGATATTGTCACTTTTAAATTGTATGACATTATTTTAGGAAATACAATTATTTGTTTCAGCCCATGATAATATGTGTTATATAATATATGATAATATAAAATGACCGGTATATAATATTATATATAATATATGATAATATGCAATGATTATAATATATAATATTACATAACACATGATAACAACAATGATTATCATATATTATATAACATTAAATATAATATTATATGTAACATAAGATAATATATTAAAATATATAAATATGTATATTACCATGGGCTGACACAAATAATAAATATTATTTATTATATATATATTTCTGTATGTGGTATGCTATATATACACACATAAATATATATCTGTGGACATTATATATGTATTTTATATGTGTACTTAGATAAAAAATATGTGTGTAGAGTGATATTTATATTAATATGTCATGTGATATATACGTACATATGTATATTTGCCAACTGCAAAATCATTTCTATTATTTATCTAAGATTCTATCCACGTAACCTATACTTCCCCTGATGCAAGGGATGAAGAATTAACTATATTATCATCATAGAATTTTAAATTGTAATATCAACATATTATAGGAAACATTTATTTTTCTTCAAGGTTTGGGATTAAAACCATAAAACCAGTTCTTCTCAGCTCCAGTTGGTTATTGTGTATTTAAGCATACAAATAATACTAATGCTGTATTCACATATGATAAATTTTAATCTGACACACAATTCAAACTTAACTTTCCAGAAATGTCAGGATGTCCAGGATGAGTTCATCTTATATTGATTACATCTCCTAAGATTTTATTTCCAAAAGTGTTTACAGCAGCAACAACCACAATAGCCAAACTATGGAAAGAGCTCAGCTGTCCATCGACAGATGAATGGATAAAGATGTGGTATAGATACACAATGGAATATTACTCAGCCATCAAAAAGAATGAAACCTTGCCATTTGCAACGATGTGGATGGAACTAGAGAATATTATGTTGAGTGAAATAAGTCAGTCAGAGAAAGGGAATTATCATATGATCTCACTGATATGTGGCATTTAAGAAACAAAACAAAAGTTCATAGCGGAAGGGAGGGAAAATAAGACAAAATCAGACAGGGAGTCAACCATAAGGGACTCTTAACTCTAGGAAACAAACAGGGCTGCTGGAGGGGAGGTGGGTGGGGGATGGGTAACTGGGTGCTGGGCATGAAGGAGGGGGCATGTGATGCGATGAGCACTGAGTGTTAATATGCAAATGATGAATCACTAAATTCTACCTCTGAAACTAATAATACAGTATATGTTAAATAATTGAATTTAAATTTTAAAAAATTGAAAAAAAGAAGTTCACATTCACAGGCACCAGGCATTAAGACGTCATCCTACGCGGGGACACAACTGAACCCATAATGCACACACACGCAAGTTTAACAATGCAGGGTTCTGGGAAAGAGACATAGGGAGATGCTGTGAAGTGGAGAAGTTAGGAGAAAACGGGGCTGTTTGGAGCATGTGAAATAGTCATGTGGTTTATCTACATCTGACACCTTAACATCCATGTACAATCTGCAGTTAACAGTCCTTTGTTAGCATCTGCTAGGAAGCTCTTGACGGAGGAAACTGCTCATCATTCATGCCGATACATTCTCTGTTCAGTACTCCGGGTTCACTGAGCACAGCGTTGAATATACAAACCCTTCGATTAAGAGAGCAATCAGTCAAATGGATTTGAAGCTCCCTATTCTTTAAAAAGATTTGTTTTGCCACGGTGACAATTTTGCTGATTATTTTCAAAACATAGCTGTGGGAAGATGCACTGGGCGAGAATGCCCAATTCAAAGAAGTATAAAATATAAAAAAAGAGGGTTGTTGTCAAACTCAAGGATGTGCGTTATCAGTAGGAAAAATGGAGCAGACTGCCCCTCTGGGGTGATTCATGTCACCAGGAGGTGGGAAGTTCTGGCTGCAGGTCCCAATACTAATAGAATAATGGCCTGCTAAGTTCTTTGGAAGGCTAATAAATGCACCGGGAGAGAAAGAATTTGCTCAGTGAAGACAAGGGCCCCAGGTTAACAGGGAGGAGAGAATCAAAACAGAGTAATGAGGCAAGCAGCTTACATATGCGCTCAACCATTGTTTTGAGCTTCCACTTTCTGCATAAATGTAAGAAAAATGTGGATCTTTCCAGGATCTCCGTGTGCAGGGAGCTTCCAGAAGGTCACATGCAACCCAGATCAGGGTTTTCCGCCACATTGCACACTCACACCAGTGGGTTCAGCGTTGCACTGAGCTCTGATTGAATAGATAGATGATAGATAGATAGATAGATAGATAGA
>NW_027397078.1:41627496-41711165 GCF_003265705.2 Callorhinus ursinus
GATAGATAGATAGATGATAGATAGATATGATGGATGCATAGATGGACGCTAGATAGATGGATGACAGATGCGCATAAACACTTGTCCACTTGTCCACATCACACATCTGAAGACATGTTTATAAAGCCTGCAGCTCAGATACATCCTTGGTATGAGACGTGTGCATTCCTCAGCATCGCAGTTGTGCTTCCATTTCCTGTTGAGCTGCTGATCTTACTAACTGAGCTGCTTTCCATCTTGTCTCTGGGAGCATGATGTCTCTTCTGTTTATGGATATTTTAGACCCTGGGTAGACAGCAGGTATGTTTTTGAGAAAAGGATGAGGAGAGACGCTTCCTCTGTATTCTTTCTGTACAACTCTGGCACCCTGGCCATGGAAAGGAAGGACCAGACTCTCAGCCTCCAGAACTGGGAGAGAATAAATCTCTGGTGCTCATGGTACCCAGTTTGTGGTATGTTGTTATAGCAGCCCTAAGAAACTAACAAAGCTATACCCAACCCTGTACCACACACATCAAGAATTAACTTGAACAACCTCGGCCAGGGTCGCTTTATCTCCCTTCATCTGCGTGCACCAGAGGAGAGCTCGCTGGGACACTCTACACACCTGCGTCCACCATAGATTTAAGGATCTCTTTGTCCTGAAAGAAAGGGCCATAAGAACAAAAAGGAATTGCTTAACTTCACTGGGATGGTATTGTCAAGAAAATTCCTTGGTTCACATGCCGTAACAAAACAGAAGCAAATATGAAAGTAAGGGCTCTTGCAGGCAGCACCATCTGGAGAAATTTGCATTCTGATCGAGGATCATCTCATTTCCGTTAATATTTGTTAGGTCATTTACGACAAGGGTCATGATTTCAGAAGCATCTCTGTGTTACTGAAAGGCCAGCCATGTTTATCTTTGCTCACACAAAACCAATTTGAATGCAGAGGACTCACAAAAGAGAGCTCTCAGTATGGGTTTGTTTTCACAGGGGATTATTTTCCCTCTTAAATGGGTGTTACTGCTGTTTGATCAGCTGGATGACTTCTCTTCAACATATTATTAAAATGTGGCAATGACCTTCAAGTCAATTAGGCTATGTCGAAATCTCCATATCAGCATTGAATCAAGCACTTTACAAACGCAGAAAGAAGCCTCTCGAAACAAACTTATCAGGGTGGAAAGCACTGTCAATCAGTCTCTCTCTGTGCGTGTGTGTGTGCGTGCGTGTGTGTGTGTGTGTGTGTGTGTGTGTGTGTAAAAACATACTGGAATGCATAAATGGATGGATGATTGGACGGATAGATGGATGGATAGGTGGGTCTGTGGGTGGGTGGGTGAGTGGATGGATGGACAGATAGACGCATGGGTGGATGAATGGATGGACGGATGGATAGAAGGATAATGCGTATACGTGCTTATATTTCACATATCAAGATGCTAAATCGCTCACTAAGACCCAGAGCCATCTATTAATAGCGACAAACGGATCGGTTCACTTCAATTAGAAAAACGCAGCCTGTTAAGAAACCAGTAGCGAGCGTATTTTTACCTCCAAGCACAGGAGTGCCCAAAGGAACGTAAGCCATCGACGTGTTTGCTCACTTTGAACGTCGTCAGGAAATGTCAACCATAACAAAAAAGAGAGGTAGTGCCACAACACCTGTTATCAGGTCAAGCCAGTGGACTTGCCTTGGACCGAGGTCAGATACTGATGTGGTCACAGTTGTGGCAGGCTGTATTTTCAAAACAGGCCACACCGCTGTCTCCTGAATTAAATGATCTTCTACAACATGACTTTAAAACACCCCATCACAACATGGAGTTCAATTCCCTTCCTCTGGAGTCTGGACAGTACGTGGTGGCTTCAGTCAAGAGAGGGTTGCAGAAGTTAGCTTCAGTGGATAGAATTGTGTATCTCAAAGAAGGTGTCCCTATCTTCTCTCTCAGAACCTGTGAATGTGACCCTATTTAGAAAAAAGTTCTTTACAGATGTAATTAATATAAGGATCTCAGGATGAGCTCATCCTGGATGTGGGTGGTCCTGAATCCAATGACAGGTGTCTTTAGAAGAGAAAAAAAGGAGACACAGACACAGAGGAGAAGCCACACAAGGATGGGGGTAGAGATGGGAAAGATGTGGCCACAAGTCCAGGGACACCTGGAGCTCCAAGAAGCTGGAAGAGGCAAGAAGGGCTGCCCCCCCCCCTCCCCCTGGAGCCTCTGGAGGGAGCGTGGCCCTGCCTCACCCAGATCTCAGTGGCCCTGCCCCATCTGGATCTCAGACTCTGGTCTCCAGAACTGGGGGACAATGAATTCTTGTGGCCAGAGCCCACAAGCATGTGGTGTTTTGTTACAGCAGCCAGAGTAACCTAATACGGTGATGATCTTCCTGACCCCTGGGATACTTTCATCTGAAGCCCTGAGCTGCCATGTAGAGCAGTCTACCATCCTGAGTCCATCCCGTAAGGACAGTCCTTGTGTGGGCTGTCTGATCAGTTTTCCTAAGTACAAGTCATCATGACCCAAGGGATTCAGTATCTCTGGAAAATGTCCTCTCCCAAACTTCCCCAGTTCCTGGGGAACAATGAGTCATCAAAGCAAGGTGTATCCTCTGAACTTGCACATGCAGCCTCACCTGTAGTGGTCTTGCAAGCAGGTATGGCCAGGATACCCATCTCTATACTCAACTCAAGATGATACCAACACAAATTTTAGCTAAATAGTCAGTATTAGTTTACTCAAATTGCAACATTTTTATACTCGGACACCTAAAACTTCAAGATAGCTTTTTCTACTTTTTAAGTGCAAAATAGAAGACTGATTATTGGTCCAAATATTTTTAACGTAAAATTTGCCATCATTATTACTGTAATCATTGCAGGTCCCCATCTCTATCTTTTGTTTATCTGTATGTAATCAGTGAAAATCATTTTTGTTTTACTCACCAAGACTATGCTGCCCAATATGATGGCCATCAGCTACATGTGGCTATTTAAATTTGATTACAATAAAATATTCAGATCCTCGTGGGAAGGTAAAATGGTGCAGCAGCTGTGGAAAACAGTTTGGTGGTGCCTCAAAAGAGTAAACGTAGGTTTACCATACGATCCAGTAATTCTTCTTCTGGGTATATACTCACAGGAACTGAAGGCAAGAACTCAAAGATATAGTCGTCCAGTCATGCTGTAGAGCAGCGTTATTCACAATACCCAAACAGATGAGCAACTGTCAATGGATGAACAAAATGTGGCCCATCCACACAACGGAATATGACCCGGCCTTGAAAAGGAAGGATGTTCTGACACCTGCCATGACATGGATAAACCTTGAGGACATGGTGCTGAGTGACATAAGCCAGTCACAGAAGGACAAATACTATATGATTCCACTTCTATGAGGTTCCCAAAGGAGTCACAGCTACAGAGACCAAGTAGATGGTGGAACCTGGGAGCTGGAGGAAGGAAATACAGACACGTTTAATGGGTATAGAGTTTGTTTTGCAAGATGAACACATTTTGGAGATCTATTGAACAACAATGTGAATATACCTAACTACTGAACTGTGCACTTAGAGATAACTAAGGTAGTAAATTTCATGGATGGCTCTTTTCGGCACAACAAAAAAATGTAAATTATTTCCTCATGTTGCACCTGCCACATTTAAGTGTTGAATAGCCACAGGTAACTATAGCAGTACCACACCAGACAGCCCAGATGAAAGAGTGACACTCCCACCTTCATGGAAAGTTGGACCGCACAGTGTTGCCGTATGCAGTCATAGATCAAAAAGAGAAAAGAGTCTGATTGTTATGCCATTAAGGACAGATTTACTAGCTAGACGAACACGGGCAGAAGATGACCATCCCCGTGCCTACCTTTGGGTCACCACCATTTGTGAGGCTATGTCTTCCTAACTGGAACCACAGCCCTCTTTTTTGGGAACCCAGCTGCCCAATAGTGGTCAAAGCAAGTGTGACTAGCAAGAGCTCACTTTAAAATTATTAGCAATGTGAGGATATACTGCGAGCTCACGCTATAGGGGGAGAAAATTAGCACCTCTAGAGGAAATTTCATTCTGAAGCCAATAGTTTCTAGATTGCTAGCATTTATTGCTTAAAGATAAAGATCCTTGGGACTTCTCAAAACAAGAAGGTGGGCTACGAGAATAGCAAAGATATTAACAGGAACAGCACAATTTCCAATGCAAAGGAGGTGAAACTGTGTTTTCTTGAGTCAAGGTGGTTGAATCGGCATCTGTATTCAAAGTATGTTTTGAGACACATAAAAAAGGAATGATTCTTATTTCAGCCAAGAAGCTAGAGATGCATGTTACAGACAGGTTTTCCCAGGGAAAAAAAATCTTCCTCCAAAATGAGATTTTATGTATCCATATCATTGTTCCCCATTATTATCAGAGAAACAAAATGGTTGAAAACTGCTAATCTTTTTGCATAGACTATGTGGAAGTTAATAAAGAAAAAAAAAATGGCCCAGAATATCACTAGAGAGATAAGAGGTAGAGAGATACCTACTAAAAAAGGAAAACAGTGGCTTTCTTTTCTGTACATAAAGGGAATAGATGTAATTGGGGAATGAGAAATAGTTTATAAGGAAGAGCTCCCGGCCAAGCAGAAAAGAAAGGAGGGAGGGTGTAGCAATTAGAAATAAATCAGAATGCAGCGAGAACCTATTCCTTGTTGAATAGATGATACGTGATAGATAGATAGATGATAGATAGATAGATAGATAGGTAGATAGATAAACAGATGTGATGGATGGATGGAGGGAGGGAGGGGTAGACAGATGATGGATGGACAGATAGATGATACATAGATGACAGATGATAGATAATAGATAAGTAGGCCACTAGTATATATAATGCATGTAATAGCTATGCATCCATTTCTCATAGTATGTTGTGATAAATGTACATATATCCATATATATGTATGTATGTGCACATAACATAGAATATGTTATAACATAGTAATTAATGTAGTATATATTTCTCAGAACACTAGGATATATGCATGTGTGTCTGTGTGTGTATCTTTCTCATTACAATCACACTGAGCAGGCTTATCAATACCTGAGAGTCAGAGCGATGACCTTGATTGGGAAGGGACATAGAGTTAGTAGAAGTGCTCTACAGTCAAGCAACAACTGAAAGCGGCTGTCTGCACACCATCTGGTCTGGTGATGAGAGTCCTCCAGTGTTCAACAAGGGGCTTTTAGCAAAGAATCTCACTGCTCCAAGTGTGGTCCTTGGAAGGCAGCATCAGCATCCCTAAGAGCTTGAGGAAAAATGCACCACGTCCTGCCCCCAACCTTTGCTGACTTGGGATCTGCATGTGAAAAAAATTACCATGTGATTTTTGTGCATATTAAAGTTTAAAACTCCGCAGTGGATAAAGTCTGATCTTCTTAGACTATAAGCTCATATGGTTCTCTATCAACTTTAAAAAATTAAATGCAGGCTCGCAGCACGGTGGTGAAAATGAGTAACAATACTGGCTATGTGTTGGCACTTGGCGATAAGTCGAGGATGCCCCAGGGATGATGGTCCCAATGGCAGTGGTGAGCTATCAGTCCTTCTAAGTGCCATCCCAACCAATGGAAACTATTGTATTTCGATCCCACTTTATATTAAAAATCTCTTTTTGCCTAATTACTTTGCAATTTGTACACAATAGCAGAAAGTCTTTGATTAACTAAGCTCTTTTTAATTAGAGCTTTACAGATAGGGGAGGGAAAACAGAACCAACAACTATTCCGATGAGAATCCTCGAGCATGAGAAGAGAAACCACATATAATCCAAAATAAAACTGACAACAACAAAAAAATCATAAGGAATCCCTTTGCTTGAATGAGTTAATAATACCCTCTGTGCTGTGACGAAAATAACCCTGGTTATTTATCTCTACATCGTCATTCAGTAGTTCTTAAAATTTAGGTGGGTCAAATCAATTTAAAAGGCGTCATTTTTCCTACCTAAAATCCAACGTTCCACTCACTTATCTCACCAGACTATTAGGATAAAATAATATATACGTAGATACTTTGTACAGTGCTTACCTGTGTAAGTTATTATTTCTTCAGAGAAATAAATTTGTCCATACCTTGTGTCCTATGGAAAGATTTTAAAATTCCGCGCAGGGGCAAAAGTGAAAAAGCATTTGGCCCTGCATTTTTCAAAGGTGCAAGATAAGCAATCCATCACATATTAATAAATGGTGGGTGACGTGTGTGCTGATGGTCACATCTCACTCTGAAGACAAACCTAGAAATATTAATGCATCTAAATCGAATCTCCTGGGAGGCATCCAATCCGGGTTTCCTGTCTCACTTTGAAGTGCCTGTGTCAGTAATGGGAACTGTGCAGCAAGGGGCTTACAACCTTTCAACTTTTCACTGTGCAGTTTTGAGATGTATTTGAATTACCCTTATCTTCTGCCCACCACCGCCCCCCTCCAAAAAAAATGAAAGGAGGCAGGAGAGGATGGAATGAACGAGCAAACAGAAGAAGAAAAAAGAAAGAAGAAAGGAAGGAAAGAAGGACAGAATGAGAGAAGGAAGGAAGGGAGGGAGGAAACACCACATTTCCCCATAGAGTTTCTACCCGTAAAGTTTTATGATTGATTTGTTTGACTATGAAAATACTTTAGCATGAGTGCCAAGACCTTAGATTTATAAATCAAACGCAATTATGATAATGCTATGTTTCTTCTGTGGTGAGTTTGGTCTCGGGCTTTGCTTGGGAATGGAGAAAAGAACCGACACTTTTGCCCTGTCTGATTCTAAAACTCTATTTTCATAATGGCCCTCCCAGCCACAAAGGCTTGGATGGTTCCCCGTTACCTATGTTCTCCGCCTCCCACCCTTTCGTTGATCTTGGCCAAGTATGCATCCCCCTTCACCGGCTGGCTCCAACTAGTCTCGCGTCATATGCCCCCTGGTGCCCTCAGAGAAGTGTTTCCCTACTTTATCCAGAACTGTAAATGTCCCATAGCAATTAGAGATCGAAATAAAAATAGCATTCAAAATGGAGTATCGAACCATGCCAAGGAGAGATTCTAAGATAAGGCTGCCATTCATATAGAAACGGTGACACAAGAAACTTGCCAGACTGCTTAGACTCAAGCGGGAATCAGAGATTTCCAACAACTGTTGGCAAAACAAAATCATGGTTTTCTCTTTGTTTATTTGTTCAGGTAACTGCTCTGGGCAAACATCATTGGTGCCCAGTTCCTTCATGGTTGGTCCACACACAAGACGGGTCTCCACATTCGGGCAGGGGTAACATTCTTGAGGTTGCTCTGACCGAAGACCGTGCATATTTTCCTTTGTCTGTACGTTAGCCTGCCCATTGGACATTGTGTCTAAGGATCAAAGACTTTCCACACCTCTAGGTCCATCCATGTCATTGCACGTGGGAGGATGTATTCCTTTCTCCTGGCTGAGTACTATTCCATTGTACCTATCCCACATCTTCTTCATCCATTCATCCATTGAGGGGCACTTAGACTTAAACAAAAGATGCAAAACCACAAAAGTCTGCGAAGACAACAGTCCAGAGAAAGCTCCTTGACCTTGGTCTCGGCAACAATTTTTCTAGCTATGACACCAAAAGCACAAGCAACAAAAACAAATGTGAATGCGTACAGGGGCATCCGTCATTAGCACTCTAAAGAAACAGACTTAGCTGTGCGGTGAAGCTGATGGAGTTGTGTTTGAAGATACTGATTTTAACTCTCTTCCTGATGTCATAAACTTGATTTAATCACATTGGTAGAAAAGGAAATGGTAGGCTTTCTGTCTCCATGGATTTGCCCGTTCTGCACATTTCCTACAAACCGAGTCCTGCAACACATGGCTTCTGGTGTCTGGCTTCTTTCCCCGAGCATCGTGGTTCTGAGGCTCATCCACAGTATCTCCTGGGGGCTCAAAGAATTGTAGGTGGTCCTATTTCACATTACAACAGCCTACACCTTCAGCATCCCAAATTCCTTTATCCCCTTCTGCTTTTCTCTTTTCTACAGCACTGATCACCTGTTGGCATCCTGTACAAGCCAATCATGTAATATATCTATTGCTTATTGGGTCTTATCTCACTAATGCTGAGTGCTGGGACTTTTGTCTATGTTTTTCTTTTATTACCAGTACCTAGATAATTGCCCAACAAGAGGTATGCATTTAGCAATACAACTGAATATATTATATTATGTTATATTATATTAATGTTATATTATACTGTGCTATATTTATTATATGTTGTATGTTATGTCATATTACATATTGCATTATATCATATTGTCCTACATTATATTTTATTCCAATCTGCTTGTTCTCATCTTCTACATTTAAGTCTACAGATACGTGTTCTTATACTATCTCACATGTTCATCCACTCTCTTACCCATAAAGGTCTCCGGAATCTCTGTTTATAACTTGCAAATTCATTTACAACAACTTCATTGCTTTATGTGATTATGATGTTGACTCAGTTAAAGATTGAGTTTTTAGTTGTGAGTCTCTTAAGTAGTATCTGACACAATGACGCTGATTCTTGCTGAACTTCTCATTGACTTTCTGAAATGGCCCGACCTCGCCATCAAGGTAAGATTCAAAGTTCACAGCAGAGCTGTCAGCCTGGCTGCCCAGAGAAATCAAACCAGAGGACTCCGTGCCTGACATTTCTCTGGGTCATGGGTTGAGTGGGTCGATGGGTTCAGATTTTACAAGTTGTAATTACTCTCCATGAAATGCTCCCCTTCCCACCTTCAAAGTTACCTCTTGGCTTCCACAGTGACACTTCTGTAAGCTTGGGAAGGCTGGTAAGTGCCATAAATTGAATGTAATGACCTCATACTCAACTCATACTGAAATGCCTAGTTTCAGTGCATGCATCACACGTCGTGGGGCATCTTCAATCCAGCTCAGTCTTCTTCAAAGACACCTTTGTGATCTTCCTCAATCAGTGACATGGGGGTGGGGGGACCTGGTTTCTCAGACGGGTAAGTGCTAATGATGCTTCCCACCATGAGCAAAAACAAAGACATTTGAGTTGCCAGAGCCCGTAGCAGCGATGGACATAGTGTCTGTGTTTGGGATATTTAGCTTCGGGACCATTCCTCCCATACAAGACTGTTGGCTCCTTGGCTATTTGCTCTTTCCCCTGCCTCATTAAGGCTATTTACTCTTGTAGTTACTACCCAATAAACGGTCTGCTGATGCGTGACTACTGAAGAAGAGTAGGAATCAATATATGAACACAGGAATCATTGCCTGGTGCCCATGAGACTCCTGGCGATTCTCACCCTCTCCATGGTCAAAAGGCTCATCTTATTCATATTTGTGACATCTATTATGTTCTTCATACTTCAATTAAAAAAATAAAAAATTCTTGCCTTTAGTTTCCACGATAATTTTGTTTCTCTTCTTACTACCTCATTGAAACTCCCCTGCTTTTCTACTGGTCACATACAGTGGTGCCTCCTCAGAAACATGTTCCTGGAACATTCTATGTTGTAAATCACAAAGATGGAATGAACCTGCAAGCATGAGGCAGAAGACACCATAAGAGATCAAGATTTGCGGCATGGGGGATGAGACAGTCCCTCATTTGAGCATTGCTGGTGCCTCATCCCATTTAAATTCACTGGAGCCCAAGAACTAAAGAATGAACCCACATGCCAGGAGCAGAGTTCCAGCCACAGTCTACAGATTTACCCTGAAATAGTGGATGGAGGATAATGCATTCACCTGTGGGGTTTGCTTTCTGATAAATGGCCCCTTTGGAAGAAAATCCTTATCTTGACGACACAGGCCAGACAACACTTGGAAATACGTAGAAGGAATGGGTGGTAGGGCTACCTGGCAAATCCGTTCTCACCCCAGGCTTATGCCCTATCAGTGGCCAACTCCCTCTGGAAACTGGCCTGAAAATTCCAAAATGATATGCCAAACCATGGGCAGGTGTGTGGCAATAACTTCTTGATCAGTGGCTGACCCGCCATTTTACCAATACATTGTAGGGAAGCAGTTACCCATCCCTGAAAGGGCAGGCTTTGGTGCTGGCAGCCTGTGGCCACCCAGCAACCATCAGGTAGGAACTTTTGGCAGAGGAATGAACCCCTTGTGTCTGCTGCAGGTGTGTGTACACCTGACTGTATTCAACAGAAGACCCCTTGATACTTCCTGGCCTCACCATTCATGGGTTATGTTGTCAATTCATAAACGGGTCACTGGGCAAGGCACTCAGAACTATGATCCACATACAGGGGTATGTACGGTTTGAGGATCTGCCCGTGCATGATCCCTCCCTGTTAATACCACCTTCTGGATCAGAACTCCGTCTTCCTTCTGGCCTCTCCCATCACGCAATGCTACGTGTGACCATCTTCCCAAGGTGTCAACTCCTTGATAACAAAACATAAATGTAGGTGTCCTTCACTGTGCTTATCCCCGTGGTAGATATTTGCCAAGTGCACCGTAAAATCTCTTGTCAAACTCAAAATAAGGAAAACCATTGACTTTGGAACTCAGCGGGGATGCAAAGTATCCGCTTTCCCTCTGGATGCACTGATTGAGGTGAAAACTCTTGTCTTCCCCGGGAACAATGACTACATCCTTTGAGGAGAAACTAGGGGCAAACAGACGTCCAGAGAACCCAGTTTGAGCACGTGAGACATCAGATAGCAGAACAGCAGGAAGAAGAAATAAGAGATCGTCCCAAAGAGATCGTTTGAGAATTGTCTTATGGAGTGCTCGCTCTGCACTTATAAAAACAACTTGTCATTTAAGAAATAAAACTACTCATGAAATACAAGAGAAAGTACCCTCCAATCTCATAAGAGGGTCATGAATGAATAAATCGAAGGATATTGCGTTGTATTTTCTGCAGCATAAAGCAGACTGTTTTAAAGAAGTGGTTGTTCAACCCACCTTTCTTTAATAACTAAGGGCTTTTAGAGTTAGGGGAGTATAAAACTCCTGTAAGAATAGCTTTTTCTTTTTAAAAAGTTTGCATTCTATATCAAAGAATAAAACAAATAGACAGGAAATGATTAGACATTAAGTGGTCATTGGATTGTACGGGTATCTCTGAAAAACGGCGTAGGAATATGACCTGGGGTGTTTGAGGAAGACAGTATAGGGATAGTGAAACTCAAAGCTTCAAAACTTGGTCAAATTTTATCAGATTATTTTATATGGAGGGTGTTACTGGTTGAACTGTGTGCCCCCTTCCCCCAACAAAAAGGTATGTCCGAGTTCTAACTCTCAGTATCTCAGAATGTGACCGTATTTGGAAATAGGATCTTTGCAGCAATAACTAGTTAAGGAGGAGGCCATCCTGGAGGAGAATGGGTCCTTAATCCAATATGACCGGCACCCTTGTCGGGTGGAGGGCCATGTGAGACAGAGACTGAGGGCAGAGATGGAAGTGATGTATGTCTAAGCCAAGGGATGCCAAGGATTCACAGACACCAGCAAAACCATAAAGAGTCAAGGAAGGATTCTTCCCAGAGTCTCAGAGGGAGCACCGCTCTGCTGGCACTTTGATTTCAGACTTCTCGCCTCTGGACTAGAGAGAGACAATACCTTTCTATTGTTGTCAGCCAAACAGTTTGTGCTACTTCGTTACGGCTGCCCCAGAAAACTAAAACAGACGTTTGCCTATAAAAACAGAAATTAAGTCAACAGACCCAGACGAGTGTAAATTTGAACTTGAGAAGCCCGAGGTTCTGAATTTCCGAATCCGGCCCTGAGGGTCTCACTTTCCCTCTTGATGGAGCCGGGATCTGCTTCACAGGACCAGACTCCCATGGCCCTGAGCACCTAGCTTCCGCCTCTCCCCGAAGAAACCAGGGATTCTGAGTGACAACCCTACATTCCAGTGCATTTTGTTGACGTCCATAAAAATGCCAGCTCTCAATGGATGTGTCTTCAGCAGCTCCACCGGACTCCCAAGCCTGTAGTGAGAGCTGTAAAAATTATTCCCTCTGTCTCCCCCGCCTCGTGGTTCTGTGTGAATCTGCAGTTCGAGCATGTGTTCGCCATTGGAGAGTATCAAATGGTTCTTCAGAGCAGTTACTTGAATTCTAGGACTGTGTGGACTGATTCCATCCTGTCTCAAATTGCAATCAGGCTTAGGCTGGGGAAGTGAAAAAAACAAAAACAAAATCAAAACAACCCATTTAATACCCAAGACTGACTTTCAGAATGGGGTGGCCAATAATACACCTCTTAGAGGATGCAGCCAGATAATTCATTCATGGCGTGAGTGTAAGTGTCAAGAGTTTCTGGCCTTCCATTTGTTTCAAAGGGTTCTGGTTCCTTCAGCTCAACAATCATAAACTCGTACTCACTCTCTAAGTGGAAAGCCAAGGAATACTTATGGCGTGAATTGTGTTACCACTAAAAATGGTATGGTCAAGCCCCAAACCCCAGTATTTCAGAATGTGACTGAACTTGGAAAGAGGGTCTTTGCAGATCAAATCAAGTTCACGTGAGGTCATTGTGGGTTAGTGTGATCCTCATTGGAGGACTGGTGTGACCCTATAAGGACAGGGAGATGTGGATGCCGAGAGACACAGGGGGAAAAGGCCATGGGATCATGAACACACATGACATGGAGCCACAAGCAAGAACGCCAAGGATTCCAAGCAGCCCCGGAGGCCCGGGGAAGACATTCTCCCTCAGAGCCCCCAGAAGGAACCAGCAAGACCCTCACCTTGCTCTCAAACTTCTGGCCCCTCCAGAACCGACACAGAATAAACTTCTGGGTTTCTTTAAGACATCCAGGTTGTGATCATTTGTCACAGAAGGCTCGGGAAACTAATATAGGCGATTCACAGACACAGTAAATTGGAAAGCAAGTTCCTTTGAAAAGATTTTACAGTGTTAAAAGATTCATGCCATCCACCTGCTCCTTTACAGGGATTAGCTATCTCAGCTGGTTTCCTGCTTTGATTTCTACCACCTCTATTCCATAGAGAGAAGCGCCTATCGACATCGCACACGAGGTAAATCTGCACAAACATCCCACATCATGCGATACTCTGGTTTGCAGCATACTGGACTTTTAGGACACCCGGTAGGGATTTTTTTTTAAAACTTCTTTAAAGCTCTTCGGCTACTGAATTCTGCACAAAATATTCCCTCCACTTAATCAGCACTGTCCAGCAGAATTCTTGCAACGATAGAAATATTATGTCACCTCGGCTTCCCAGAAGGCCAGTCCTTGACCACACATGGCCAGTAAGCACTTGAAATGTGGCTACAGTGGCCAAGGAACTGGGTTTTACATTTACATTCCATTTATTTTTATGTCATGTATTTTTACTTCACTGAAGTAAGTGTGTATTTGTTTCATTGAAGCTAGAGTGTATTGTTGTATTGTTGTATTTCATTGTAGCTAGAGTGTGGTCATGTGTGATGGTTGGCTACCCTATAGGATATAGCACACAATGGACTGATTATCCAAGTTTCACACCCACGGATAATGATCTAGAATAGCTGTTAACCAAAACCTTTGTAAACAAGCATTTCATAAAGTTAGTTTTGGGTGGCTGAAAATTAAATATTCCTACTTCAAACTCATTGTTCACAGAGGAAAAAACTAGGGTGTGTGTGCGTGTGTGTGTGTGTGTGTGTGTGAAACAATGAAATGGCCTAAGAAAAAAGTGATGGGATCATTTTCCTGAGGTTCAATATGGTAATGAAATATTGAAATGTCTGGAAGGTAAGAAGTTCTAAAAACGTGCTCCACATATATAGTAATGGAAATCCCAATATTTCTGTCAAATTTCACTGTTCTGACAAGTGAACAGCAAACACCAAATCCCTGTCCTCTTTTTAGCACAAGTGGATGATTCTCATAGTCATGACCTTGGGTGTGTCCCCTCATGGAATACCACTCCAGACTGCTCACATTTCCATTTCTTCCGTCCATAACTTACCCTAAAAAAAAAAAAAAAAATCACTGAGAGTGAAGTAGCTCACCCCAGAGAAATTATTTCAGTGTATTCTTTCTAGAAGCAATTTATAAAGGGATTTTCTAAGTCTTTAAAATTAGCATCAGAAAGCAGATTGTTCTATGGCATAAATAGGAATTTTAAAAGTGCCTCCTTTGTGTATCTAATAATAAATGTTCATTGAAGAGGACCTTTGGGTTTCTAATGTTGAGCTTCACGGTGATGAAGAATTCACTTTAAAACACACCTGGAAAGGAACCAACACAGCTAAAATTGATGCCATTAACTATCTAATTGAAACAAAAAAGAAGGCACCATTTTAGTAAGAAAGATTTTTTTCCCCTAATTTTACTTATTCTGATTACATGTGAGTGGTTTACCTTGGTGGTAAAATAGGTAAGCTTGTCTTGATCTAGGGGCAGACCCCCCCTTGAGATTATATATGAAAAGGAGAAAAATGAAAAAAGAAACTTAGCATGTATGGGAAGGCAGAAACTGTAGAGTTCCCACTGAATTACACACACATACACACACACATCTTAAGAGGATTACTTATTTACTTATTTATTGTGATAAATGGCTGGTTTCTTGAATAGAAGGAGATTTATAGAGGGTTTTTAGAGAGACCCCCACTGGGACTAGAGCACTTTCCCATCCAACCATTATGAATGTTCTCTAAAGGGACTGGTGGGGATCCTGGTGATTCATCTCAATTGTCCTTACTCGAGGGAAGAAAAGAAATTCAGGAAACTCAGAATATAGGAGCCCAAAGACAACATCCAAAGATGTGCTTGTCAGACGTGCCTATCCAAAGAAAATAGGCATCTATTTAATTTATATCTGTTTAAGGTGCTCTTATTTATAACAAAAATTAATGTGCTATCAGTACAGTATAAAATTACATGCATACAGACACATACACACACATACTCATACACACAGATACATCATTTTTTTTCAGAAAAAAATAATGATGAAAGAATTCCTCTGCTTTTTAAATAGAAACTTGATAAAGAAAGTTAAAAAATTTTTAAGTAATTTCCAAATGATTGGCACCACTAACATCTTCTAAAGCCCCCTGTCCAAAGCAGACAAACACAGAGGAGCCCCATCACCAGCATTACTATTGTATAAACATGGTCCCTCTCTCATTTTCCCCCAGTCCTGTAACTTTGAAACTTTTATTTCCTCTAGGAGACATAACATTCACATGTGGGTGGGGTGAGAATATTATTTGAAGTATGCCATGACACATGAGGCTGGACACACACACACACACACACACACACACGGAATTTCCCTGTGTCTATGAACGTGTTATTTTTGTCTGTCAATGAAACTGAGTATTTTTTTATTTAAATTCAATTAGCCAACATATAGTATATCATTAGTGTTTTTTATTATGTTATGTTAGTCACCATACATTACATCATTAGTTTTTCATGTAGTGCTCAATGATTCATGAATTGCGTATAACACGCTGAACATCTCTTCCAGTTGCCTGGAAGACCAACAAAGCTGACCATTTGTTCTATCTTTTGAGAATCCTCTGATAAGTCATTTGCATGTGATTCTGTTCAACAGACATTTACTGAAGACCCAAATTTTTCATTAGCATTATATGAGTTGCCATGGCGTGGATGTTCACTGGAACATTTCTAAGAAACAACATTAAACATTTCTAATAACAAACATGATGTCACATGGTAGCAATGTAAGTGTTCATCAGTGGATAAATGGATAAAGAAAATGTGGTGTCTACGTATAATGGAATATTTTTGGCTGTAAATTGAAGGAAATTCCTACATTTGTGATAACATAGGTGGACCTCCAGGGCATTATGCCAAGAAAATAAGTCACAGAAAGACAAAGACTATATGATGTCACTTATATGTGGAATCTAACACCCCCCCCAAAAAAAACAGAATTCAAAACAGATCGGTGGTTGGCAGATGCAGGAGATAAGCTGTGGGCAAAATGAATGGAAAGGGTCAAAAGGAACAAAGTTTCAGGTATAAAAATACCCAAGTCTTGGGGATGTAATGTACAGCATGGTGAAAATATAGTCGCCAATACTATACTATATATTTGAAAGTTGCTACAAATGTAGATCATAAAAGTTCTCATCCCAAGACAAAAATGTGTAACTATGTTTGGTGACAGATGTTAGCTAGACTCACGGTGGTGATCATTTCCCAACATATATGAACACCGAATCACCACGTGTGTACACGTGACACTGATAAAATGCTACATGTCCATTATACCTCAATTTTTTAAAATGATGCTGCAATTTGCTACATAATCTAGAGATAAACTCTGAATGGAGAGAAATAGAACGGTTTATGAGGAATACAAGAGGGGCCTGGATATGTGGGTCACACTCCAGTAGAAGGGTATATGTGTGCAATTTTGTTCAATATGGAGTTTTTTGGGGGGGACCCCAGATTCAAAGTTGATCATTCTCTGCCTTCCGTAGCGCACTATGAGACAGGTATTCATTTCATTCATGCCAGTCTGACACCCTGCCCCTATTAGACCAGACACTGGCAAAGCACAGCCTGTGGCTGATATCTGGTCTACCACCTCCTCTTTTTATAAATAAAGTTTTATTGGAACACACCCATGCGCATTCATTGACATACCGTCCATGGCCATTTTCACGCAAGAGCAGAGTTGAACACTCGTGACAGAGGCTCTATGCCCATTAGAACCTAAAGTCTTTATTATAAAGTTTGTGGACTTCTGCATTAGATTACCAAAAGCGTGGAAGCTGGAAATCACAGTGGATTTTTAGAGGCTGCGTTGTGCCCCAAGGCCGCAGCGGACTTCCCAGAATGCAGCAACACCACCTCCTGCCTTCCTCCCTTTGATGCTCCCCCGGTGTGTGATTTGCACCTGCTTGGGGCCCACCCCCACACCCAACCCCTGGAAAAACATGAAAACATTATCAAGACACATTTGCACGTCTTACAACATAGGAAGGATGCCAAATAGAGTATTGATCCTCTCTGAATCAGGGTTCATAGCTGGATTTGTGGGGGGGGGGGAGGCAGCCCTATTCACATTCATCATCCTCCATACTATTTTCCGTATAGAATCCACCTGCATCCCGCTCTTAATGACCCCAAAACCAAGGTGTTCTTTGCCTCCCCTTTCTTCTCCCCAGACGCACTATCTTGAAGGACGGGTCTGGATTTGTAATTGGGCTCCAGCCACAACCCGACACCTGACCTTGGACAAACAGAATGACCTTCAAACGTTGACCTCCAAGGGCACTCTCTCTCTCTTTTCTTTTGACAGCATTCATGTTCAAGCCCCTAAAGGACTTGTCCCCACTTAGGCAACCTGACGTCAGCTGAGGAAGCCCATTACTGCACAGAGCACAGAAAATTGTAAGAGGGACTGAATTTGGTAAGGAAGGACTTGTGACTTCATCGCAGGTCTGTGGGAGGCCCATGCAAGGGTCATAAACGATGAAGCCAAAACGTGGAAGTAGAAGACCATGGAACCAACGAGCCCTCACATCGCCAGCCAGGCGGAAGAGTCCAAGGCGATCTTTTCCCCACCTACGCAAGCATCAGATGGCCAGTGACCGAAACCAGAGCCCAGTGGAAAAACTCAGGAGTGAAGTCCATCAGGGAGATCCCACCTCCCTGACTCCTTCTTCATTCTGGTCTCCTCCTTGGATGAGTTCCACGAGCCGTGGCTCTTCTCGGACTTGATAAGGCAACTCGGGACTTCAACAAAATTCAGAGCAACAGAAACCCTCAGTTGATTTCCTAGAGTTAAGAGTCTCTTATGTTTGTCTCCTTTCCTGATTTTGTCTTATTTTATTTTTCCCTTTTTTCCCCTATGATCTTCTGTTTTGTTTCTTAAATTCCAGATGGTATTTGTCTTTCTCTGACCTATTTCACTTAGCCTAATACCCTCTAGTTCCATCCACACCATTGCAAATGGCAAGATTTCATTTTTTTTTTTGATGCCTGATGAATCACTGACCACTACCTCTGAAACTAATAGTATATTATGTTAATTAATTGAATTTAAATAACATAAATTTTTTTAAAAATTTGGAGCAACAACAGTGCAGGATATAGGAGCCCAATGAACCCACCGTAGTGAGAATCTTTCTCTAGAAACACCTGACTGGTTCACCTGGTAAGTTCATCACAAAATGTTGAATGCTGAACTCTAAAACTAGCAACGCCATTTACATTCTACTGTTTACAAAGCAGGCGATTTTATAAGATGAACCGATTACAGCACGTGTAAGAGTAAAATTTAAGATGCAGGAAGTTCTGCCATTTTCCTTAATTGATGGAAAATATTATTTGGAAATGCATCTCAAAAAGACATGCCCCTCTTAAAATACAGCACAAAGCTCATTTTGTTGTTTCCAGGAAAAAAAAAATACATCAAGGAAATTCATGTTGTCTCCTAAGAATAAACCACAAACACATATTTAATCCATAAGTTTGGCAGTTTAAACTCTTTTTACCTTTTTAGACAACTATTAATGCATAATGTAGTTGAAGAACAAGCATTTTTTTTTAAATCTCAGGCACTACAATTTTTGTTTATGGAAGGTAGGGCTTTATCTTGTTTGTTTTCATATGTTTTATAACATTCCCACTCCTTGGTAAGCATTTACCGAATTCAACAACATTAATGAGAATGAAAATGGGCAAAGCAGAGACAAAATTATTTTCAAAAATGCAAAGCTTGGCTTTGTTTTATCGTAGATAATATAAACAACATTTTGATTTACATGGCTATAGAGACAGTTTTCCATCACTCAATCTGTTGCATTGTTCTGGATATGGTTGTAGAAATATCTACATACATATTTAAATATGATATGTATGCATTCATACACCTGTGCGCTATTCTGTTGTTCATCTGAGCAAATGATGCTCAATGATGCTTTAATCAGAAATAACCATGTCTCATCAGGTAGGGAGATGTGCCCAGCCTTACAGAGCACGGGGAAGAGAGAGGAGTAAGATATGTAAACAAGAAAACTGCATAGTACTTTGAATTTTCTGACCAGAAATATGCTTATAAAAAAACCATGGTAAATATTATGTCACTTACAATATGCATTTTGCATATTCGAGCAACTCCTCCTTGATCCCTGGACTGCACTTGGGGGTGGGGGGTCCCACCATGCAACAGCAGGTCCAGGTAATAAAGATGAGATTCATTTACTTCGTATTCCACTACATGGCCCTCACATTGCTTCCACGTGCCCTACTGTTCATTCCTAAATCGGTGTGGGATGCCAAATAACTTGTTCCAAAGGACAGATGCTAGGTGTTGGAGATAAGAATCCTTCCACTGGAAGGACTTCATATTCCCAAGGTGGCACGTTACAATCTTGGTACATTTGCAAAGATAGAAGTGGTGACCGTTTTTTTAGTATCACAGAGCCTGAAAACATCTATTCTTTAAAAAAAAAAAATTCTTTGCAAAGGGATTGCTTTTCTCTTCCCTGTACCCCAGCCCTAGGGTCAGAGACGTCTCACCAATGCTCCTGCCATTTCTTGCTCAAGGATGCATCCCCCTGCTGCCTTGGGCTTTGTTGAAACCTGCCCCTCTGTGCCTCTTTTGACCAGGAGAGTTTCTCCTACGGAGGGCTTCCCCTGACCGGGCCCCAGGAGGCAAGCGGCAGCATCTGTGGGGGAGGAGGTCTGTCTGCGAGTTAAGCAAAAGGACAGGGGACAAAGGAGGTCCTTCATTCAGGAAGACGGCGCAGTGAGCCAGCTCTCAAGCTGGGAAAGAAACTTTGCAAGGAAACCAAAGGAGCCACCATGGAAATAACAGCCACGTGTTACTGCACCCTGGTACTCTTTTGATTGAAGCAGGGTGGGAGGTGCAAGGGAGGCGCTCTCGTATTAAAAGTCACGGGGCTCAGGCACTGGGGAAGGGCCCCCTTGTGTAATTTCCCTCCTGCCCTCCTGATGGAAGCCCTGCTTCTTTCTCCCACAGAAATACCCTTGGAGACAAACACTCCCTTCAAGAATTATTAACTTTCACTGGTGCCTTTGGTTACTGATTTAACACAAAATTGGACTTAGGTGTTTATTATGGAGCACAGTGATGTATAAATAGGTATAATTATAAATCCATACACGGAAGCAACTATAAATGCACAGAAAACCAGAACAACTATTTACCAAATATTTGGAAGGGCAAACCTCCAACATCAAAGCGTTGTGGAAACCACAGGAAACGAAAAGTGAGCAAAGACTTTTTTTTTAGGCCCCAAATTCCTATTATTGGCCCATTTATTTTTTTTATTTTTTTATTGTTATGTTAATCACCATACATTACATCATTAGTTTTTGATGTAGTGTTCCATGATTCATTGTTTGTGCATAACACCCAGTGCTCCATGCAGAACGTGCCCTCTTTAATACCCATCACCAGGCTAACCCATCCCCCCAACCCCCTCCCCTCTAGAACCCTCAGTTTGTTTTTCAGAGTCCTTCGTCTCTCATGGTTGGTCTCCCCCTCCGACTTACTCCCCTTCATTCTTCCCCTCCTGCTATCTTCTTCTTTTTCTTTTTTTTTTAACGTATGTTGCATTATTTGTTTCAGAAGTACAGATCTGTGATTCAACAGTCTTGCACAATTCACAGCGCTCACCATAGCACATACCCTCCCCAATGTCTATCACCCAGCCACCCCATCCCTCCCACCCCCCACCACTCCAGTAACACTCAGTTTGTTCCCCGAGATTAAGAATTCCTCATATCAGTGAGGTCATAGGATACATGTCTTTCTCTGATTGACTTATTTCACTCAGCCTAACACCCTCCAGTTCCATCCACGTCGTTGCAAATGGCAAGATCTCATTCCTTTTGATGGCTGCATAATATTCCATTGTGTATATATACCACCTCTTCTTTATCCATTCATCTGTCGATGGACATCTTGGCTCTTTCCACAGTTTGGCTATTGTGGACATTGCGAGCAAAGACATTTTTGAAAACAAAAACGACACTGAAAATCAGGAAATGTTATAAAGCAGAAACTTTCACAGAAGCAAAATTGTGCCTATTAGCAATCATTAGAAAGTAGAATTTAGGAGGCGCCTGGGTGGCTCACTCGGTTGAGCATCCGACTCTTGATTTCAGCTCAGGTCTTGAGCTCCGGATCATGAGTTCAAGCCCCAAAATAGAATTTTGTTGAAGATAACTGCAAACAGACAATCCCATGCACAGATATAAGAATTATAAGTGGATGCTCCTTTTCTGGATGGAGATTCACACATAGGCTTCTGAAGCCTTTATATAATTACACCTTTAATCTTTTTTTTTTTTTAAGATTTTGTTTATTTATTTGACAGAGAGAGAATGAGAGATAGAGAGCACGAGAGGGAAGAGGGTCAGAGGGAGAAGCAGACTCCCCGCTGAGCAGGGAGCCCGATGCGGGACTCGATCCCGGGACTCCAGGATCATGACCTGAGCCGAAGGCAGTCGCTTAACCAACTGAGCCACCCAGGCGCCCCACACCTTTAATCTTTAACCCAAATATTTGACTGCAGAGAAGCTGTCCTGTATAAACCATTGGAACTTTAAAGAAACTTTCAAAATGTTTATTCCATTGTTTCAGTTTTAAAAAATGTCTTAGAACATTGAGGTATTGGCTAATTTAAGATATAAACCCAGAGAGTGGAATACTATACATGCATTAAGAGTATGTATGGCTCAGAATTCTCCAACCGATTTACAGAACGTTTGATGTTTCCGGGTTCGGTAATCGTATGATTTGAGTTTGTTAAAGGTGAGAACATAATATTTTTCTCAAGTTTTACCAGCTATATTGAGATATAACTGATACACAACTATACAATCTATTGTGTTAGTTTAAGGTGTACAACATAGTAACTTGATACATGAGTGTATTGCAAAAGGATCACCACACCCAATCTAGTTAATACCCATCACCTCATACAGTTACAATGTATTTTTTCTTGCCAGTGGAACTTGTAAGACCTACTCTCTCAGCCAGTTTCAAATGCACAACAGAGTATTGTTAACTATGGCCACCATGACATCCCAGGTCTTCTTTATCCTATAACTGAGGTTTGCACCTGTTGACCCATTCCCCCCATCCCTGGCCTCTGGCAACCAGCGACCTGTTCTCTGTTTCTCCATAAATTGTCAACACCAACATCCAGGAGTAGACCACCTTTCTTACTTGGGTGGAGTCAAGAGAGCTTCCCGGAAGTGATTTCCTGGGTTGTAGCGCTTGATAGAGGTGCGTGGAACGGTGGCAAGGTACTCAACTCACAAGCCAAGCCGCAGAACAAGAAAGTGGTTTCCAACGAGCCTCTGGGGCACACATACTTGTATAAAATCAGGGGAAGTGGGTTGAAATAATTTGCATGAATTAGATCCAAGCCAAAGTCCTGAGCAATAGAACTATAACTTGCAGCATCGTGTTTTCCTACCTGTCAGATATCCTTTGCGACTTACCACACATTTACCTGTTAGTGGGTGACCTCACATAGACAAGCCTTAATTCACCATCTGCAAGTCAAAGAAAAGCATTTTCTTTTAAAGGAATTTTTTTTCAAGTTTGGTGGGCCTGTTAGATCGATACCCCAGCACATCATGAGAAGGACACGTGTACATCCTTTTGCCATAGTTCCGTGTTTGGGATTTTTCCCCCCGACATACCTACATTCTTTACGATGGTGGCTCACTGTAGTGTGCAAAGTGAATTCATACACACCTGTACATGCGGAGTTCTGATAGATTTATTTTTACTCTCAGAGCATTGAGAAGCTTAGGTTTTGGGTCCTCTACATTGGAAAGAAACCGTTCAATCAGTCATAGAGGAGAACACCATCTGGAGTGGGAACATCTGGCAAATTCTCGGCTGAGCCATTGTAGTGACATCACACTCACACGGATGATACGAATTTAACAACGCAGTACCAGCAACAACAAAAAACCCCGGACATATATGGCAAGGTGCAACCCCTCCTTTTTCAAAGGCTGCCTGTTGCCCGCTGAAATGGAAACCCTCTGCAACCACAGTGCTCTTTGGGACCCCTCATAGCACTCAGCACAGGGTGAGGGCATGTTTGCAAATGTAATCATCACACACATCATTGTCCGTGACTCCCAGCAGGACCCACAGTCTAACCAGAGGGCCCGATTTCCAGCATCTGACCATAGATATGTGGCTTTTGTTTCATACTCTTCAAGAAGTGTGACGAAATGCATCAATCATTCAACCTTGCAAGACATAACGATATTTCTTGGAAGGTTTCTCCTTGGAAGATGGAACAATAGGGTAGCTAATACAAATATCCAGTCAAGAGATTGGTTTATCATGATTCATTGCATTCTTATGCACTCTCAAAAATTAGGGACGTGGGGTTCCTGGGTGGAGTCAAGACCACACCAGTCAAGAGATTGGTTTATCATGATTCATTGCGTTCTTATGCACTCTCAAAAATTAGGGACATGGGGCTCCTGGGTGGCGCAGTGGGTTGAGCCTCCAACTCTTGATTTTGGCTCAGGTCATGATCTCAGGGTCATGAGATTGAGCCCTGCATCCAGCTCTGTGCTCAGCGTGGAGTCTGCTTGAGATTCTCTCTCTCCCTCTGCCCCCCCCACTCTCTCTCTCTCTCTAAAATAAATCAATTTTAAAAAGGGACATCAATTTATTATGTTATAATTAAGATATTATAAATAGAAATACATTAAAAATTTAATATATTATCTACATAATATAATGTATAGGAAATATTGTCTTATTTATAATATAATATTATGTATATAATACAATTATAGAAATTATAGTGTGATTCAGTTGACCCTTGAACAACATGGAGTTGAAAATCCATGTATAGTTTCTGATTCCCCCAAAACTTGACTATCAATAGTCTACTATTAAGCAGAAGACTTCCTGATAACATAATCCATGAACATATATTTTGTATCTTATACAAAATATATGTTATATACTGTATGCTTACAGAAAAAAGTAAGCTAGAGAAAATATGATTAAGAAAAATCATAAGGTAGAGGAAGTACATTTACAGGACTGCACTATATTTCTCGAAAAAAAATCTGCACGTAAGTGGACCCATGCAGTTCAAACCCATGTTGTTTAAGGGTCAATGATAATACATTGCAAATAACAATATTTATTATAAAGTAATAAAATGTCATAATTTTACATTACTTTGAAATTCTAGGATTTTTTTTTAAGATTTCATTTATTTGTTTGACAGAGAGAGACACAGCAAGAGAGGGAACACAAGCAGGGGGAGTGGGAGAGGGAGAAGCAGGCTTCCCGCCGAGCAGGGAGCCCGATGCGGGGCTCGATCCCAGGACCCTGGGACCACGACCTGAGCCAAAGGCAGGTGCACAACGACAGAGCCACCCAGGCGCCCCGAAATTCTGGGATGTTAACTAAAGACATTGTGGTAATCAGTTTGCAATATCTACTTACATCACATTATTATGTGGTATCCCTTAAACTAAGACGTTATATGTGCCCTAAACTGATATATTATATCCCTTAAACTAATATATTTATATGGTATCCCTTAGACTAATACATTACATTACGTCTATAGTATAATACTATACGAATACATTATATCTCTTAAACTAACACATTATATGTATATAAACAAGTACATTATATAAAACTGGAAAAAATCTTTAAGTTAAAAAAAAAAACAAACTCTGGTGACCTCAGTAATGAATAGATCAACTGAGACCAATGACCGTGTAATGGGCCTATCCAACCAAGGGACAGTTTCTAAGCTTTTGTCATTTATTTGTTCCAGTTGTGAAAAGTACGTACCCATTTTTCCCCTCTGCCCCCTTACGTCTAGTGTTTCACTCAGGGCTGGTATCGTATCAGGTAATGTTCATGGAGTTCCCGGTGCTGAGCACTTTTTGCGTATTATTCCATCGAATCTTTACGTACTGCATAAATACACCTACTGTTCCCATTTCACAGATGAGAACAGTAAGATTTGAGAGATTGCATAATGGTCCTGGGCATGGTTAGTGCTGCGATTGGCATGGGTGGGCAGTAGGTTTGGACAGGTTGCATTTTGCAGTAGACCCTCACCTTCCTTCTGGTCCCAGAGGTGACGTGTGGGTCACCGGTGGCCGCAGGAATGCAAATACTATCTTAGAGTCCAACACAGGATACCTGGGGACAGAGCCATGACCTTATCAGGATAGCCCCGTGGATGGGCCAACGGACGTCTTTCCCAAATGACTCAATCCTGTGGATTTGTAACCTCATGCAACCAGAGGATGGCTCCTAGCACTCGATTTAAACTCTGAGAGCAGGCGGATGGGAAAGAGAAACGTTGCGAGCCCTTCTAAAAAATGGCAGACTGTCCTTGCAGAAAAACTCGTTTGCCAAGCTATAGAAATGTCATGTGTTGTCACGTCAAAGGGTGCCTTCTCTGCGGAAGCGTTCTTATGGCTCATAACAGTGTCTGTGCCTCCGCACGGGCCAGAGGCAAGACTCTGCTTTCTGTGGCTGGTGTCTCTGCTGCCTGAACATCAACGTGGCCAAGCTACCATTCGGACCCCGAATCCCACACATGTGTGCACGCACAGTTCAATGGTCCGCAAACAGGCGAAACTGTCCCAACAGCGAAAAAAACGGGCGAATGACGTCAGAAGGAAATCTCGGCCGTCTTCAACTTGACGTCTGGGGGAAGCGACACGAGAGGCCATCTCTCGAATTTGCTGCGAATGGTGTCCCAGGTGTGAGAAGGAAAACAAGCTGGAAGGAATCCAATCGCAGGAATATGCCGTGGAAATGAGGACAGGCCTGGAGGCTGATGGCTTTTTCTTTCCTTTTTTTAAACGCGCGGTATCTGTAATCAAGTATTTCCTCGGTTTGTGGCTCTCCCTGTCTTGAACTCTCCCATCTTCCCTCTAAGTGGTAACTGGTTAGGGACGCCATTTCTTCTTACTGCATCCTCAACCACCTTCAGAAGACACTTTGCAGGTAGAGTACCGTATTTTCAAACTTCTCCAGGGAAGCAAATGAAGAGTTGGCTTAGTCACTGTGAAGACTCAGAAATGCCATGATATTTCCCCCCACCCCCTACAAACAAGCACACACAAAATTCACCAAAGCAAGATCAAGTCCATGCGAATAGGGATAGGCTAGATATGCTCAACTTGAACTCTGTTATCTATGACTCGGTGGTATCTTTAGGATACCGAGGGCCCAAATCTACTGAATATACGGAGACATGAATTAAGACGCCCAGATTGAGCAGGATTTGCAAAACCAATGGATGTGGAAATTAATTCCCCTGCCTCCGGACATGTGTAAGGACTTTCTGGAACTCAGTGTTGGCTTTTCCACCCAAATTGAACCTCTTGGTGGCTCTTTGAACAGCTCCTGTCATTTCTTTGTGAATCCTTGCTGCTGAAGTGTGACATTCACTCAAATATGTGTCTCTGAGAGCCTGGTTCAAAATGAGCAACCCCGTAGCAGTCCCTAAGATGACCCATCAACCTTCTCCAAGTCAGCATACCACCTTGCCCAGTCTCCCTGACTCCTGAGATAGATCTAGATGGATCTAGATAAATGCATGCCTGTCAAATGTGTGGAAACTACAATTCTATCGCGGATACTGGTCTTTGAAAGTGATTCTGTGCGTGATCATTTTACAACACTCTCTAGATACATAGTGTGCTAGTTTGTCTTTGGGGATAATGACATGGTTCAAATTCTTTTCATTCTTTTTATTGTCTCCACATCCTTAAAGTCGAAGGAAAATGACCTCTCATCCACCCCAAGCTTCTGACATCACACTTCTTTTACCACTTTCATCTAGACGCCCATTAATTCAAATGTTACGGTGTAAGTTTAGGAGCATTTTGAGTTAGCAATGAGTTCTGTATATACTACATTTACCCCACCACTCACAATGACCCACTTAGGGATTTGGGGGCTTTGAGATCACCTGTCAGGTATACATGGGCGTGAAACACTGGCAGGGGCCATAAGAACGCTCACGCTCTGCAAATGAGCTAACCTAGCAAAGGGCGACTTGCTTCAGACTATTTAACAAACTGTATGAAGCACATTGGTTTTCTAGCAAAGGTGGACATGGACAAGTTTTGCTCTTAAAATAATGTGAAGCCTATTATCGAAAGAAAGGAAGAAGGCAATGGTTTGTATTACAGACAATGCCATGCTTGGTCAGCTCATCCCAACTTGTATGGGAATAAAAAGGGTTTTGTTTTGTTTTGCTTTAGGATGAAGCAGCTTTCACTGCTCACCCCGGCAGCACCCTGCCATAGGGAATCAGGATCCCTCGTGAAGGGCAATATTGACAAGTTAAATGAAAGATGGGAAGCCAAGGCACATAAGGTTGATTTTGCTAGTTTTCCTTTAAGGTTTTGGGGGTTGTGTAGAAAGGAAATTTTTTACAATATTAACACGTCAGCAGTTAAATCAGTTTTAGGGCCCAACCCATCAATTCCGTCATTGCGATCATTTCAATACTCTATGCAGACGGCGAAAAATTGCTTTAGGCACAGTCATGGGCAAAGCCCCTCGGAGCCTGGCTGCCTGGCCCCCGCTCTCCGTGGGGAGCTGCCTGAAATGAATCTCGTCGAACATCGTGGGCGTCTCGGGACGCCATGTGATCTCCACTCTCCTTTCTTCCCAGCTTTTCACATAGAAACTAACCTTCTTTTGCACTTCCCGCATTAAAAAGGAACTTCATCCGCACTCGCGATCCCGTTGAGGGAAGTTCAGATTTCGTCAGAGAAGTCGTTATTCCAGCAGAACTCATTGCAGGGACCAAAACAAGGTCACATCCCCGGGAAACGGAACATGATACTGTTTCTTGTTTATTTCTCCCTTTTGAGGGGTGGTGGAATATAATTATTTCACATATATTGTCTGATATAGTGCGTGTGTGTACCATGCAATCGGATGAAGAAATAGTGGATAAAACATGAGGATAGATAGAAAATGACAATCACCAAACTGTAATAATCTACATGCAATAGGAATTTAAAGCGAGCCTGTGATTGTCAGTCCAGTAGTTTGACTGTAAAAAAATGTGTGTGTGTGTGTGTGTGTGTGTGTGTGTGTGTGTGTGTAGGAGGTGATAATATCCATTCTTAGAATGTAACAAATTTTATTTTTTACCATATTCTAAGGGGTATGTAATATTTTTATCTTGTTACGTAACTGATTTTTTTTTTAATTTTAAAAGAACACTATTAAAGTGGATAGCCAGTGGATTGGGCCGAATTCGAAATAACGCTTTCGAGGCATTGTTTGTGTACAGTGCACAGTGGAAATGATAAGAACAAATATCCCTGGACAGTATCAGGGTGGGGCCCCCTTTACGGAGAAGCTTTGCTCTTTTGCACCAACCAGTTTGGGGATGTTGCTCAAAATCTCGTTGTGTTGGGATTCAAGCCATGGTTCCTGAGGTCAGATTCATCCTCAGTTCAAATCCTTGCTCTACCGCATGTAAGTTGTGTGACTCTGAGAAAGTCGCCCAACTTCTCTGTTCCATCAAGTCAAGCGTGGATTTCCTGGAAACAGACGCTGGCAGCTCACTTGGCTCAGAATTTCTCCACCCTCTCGCCATGTCTCTTGGTTCTTCCAGACCCTTTGCCATCCCATTGACGTTTTCCCCCCTTTTGCTGCTGCCAAGCTCCCCTTTGTGATGTGGTCTCCTCATGGTGTAAATACAGTCATCATTGCATTTTTATTCATTTCCAATTTCCACCTTCTTTTCTGTTTATCTCCACTCGTGTCCCACTGCATCTTCTAATTTATGTTACTTTGAATTTTTTTCTAATCTTCCTGCTTTATTCTTTGGATTCTGCACACGGCAAATCCAACCACCCGGAACCCAAGTAAGAGCCCATTCAGCTTTTCAAAAAGCTTCATATAGAAACAGCTTAACAATTATAACCATAAGAATATTAAGAATTTACATTAAATTCAGTGGTGGCCTTTTTTGTTTCTTCCAGCACGATAAACTTAGGGGGAAAAAATTTTTCCCGTTAACATAATAAACCAAAGGTCAGCAATGAGGAGTAAAGGAGAAGCAGTATCTTCAACCGCAAAGAGACAAAAATAAGATTAATTCGACCTTGATGGTTTTTATCCCCAAGACATATTACAATACCACAAAATCTGTATTAAAAACAGTCCATAGGCAAAATTTGATTTTTGAAGATGTTTATTTCAGTGTGGATGTTTTACGGAAACTCTGGCATAAACAGGAGGAGGGTTTCCACAGTCAGAGAGGACAAATTACCATTTTGCATTGGGAGAACACATTTTCAATGTACTATAAATCCTAACACTTAGGCTTTTAAGACTTCTCTTTATGATGTGGTGGGGTTTAGGCTTCTGCATTATTAGCATTGCCTTCAATTCCTCTAAGAGTCAGGTACGTGGTGTTCCAACTCTGTCAGCTCATACATTATGCTTACATTTTAATTTATTATTATAAACACTGAATACAATGTGCGGTATGTTCTATTTTTCTGCAGAGTTCTTCATGATAAATGCCTTTTTGCTCAGGTTGCAAAACTGAGGGAGGTGTCTGGGATTCACCTAAAGAGCATTCTATAAAAGTGATAACCAAGGGAAAGAAAATGGCATGGCTAGCCACCTTCTCCCCTGCCTCTAAGCATTTTAAACATTTGGTGATAAAAGGGAAACCATCGCCCCAAAAAGATTCTACAGTGAATCTGTGATTCTTCTGCTCGCAAAGTTTCTGATTACCCCTTTGGAGAGAAACCACAATTAGAAAGTAGGTCATACCGGGAAAGATGCTTGCTTTATTGTTGGTTTGGTTTGTCACATAGCGTGAGAATGACCAACCGGCACCAAACATTGTGATAATCTTAGCCTGAAATAAAAATATACCATTTGCGTCCGCATGGAAGAGAAATTGTGTGTTCTGCACAGCGAGAGGAACCGCTTTCCTGATTTAGCTTCTACTGACAGCAAATTAGCAGAGGCAAGTTCCTGCGCATTTGTCGCAGAAGCAACTGTACGACTTAACCTTAAAACTTGTACTTTTCCTTCCCATGCAGATTTAAATATTAGCAAATTCGAGATCCTGTTGAATCTTATTCGGAGAAATTTACGGAGTACCTGTCAGACATTGAGTGCTCCTCTAAGCATTTCGGAGACAGCACTGCAGAATAAAAAAAGCAGAGAGAGACAGGGAGAGAGAAAAGCCCTTCTTTTATGGGACTCCCATCCTAGAGGGGGGGGAAAATAATGAAGAAGTTAATATACAATACATCAGGGGATGGTAATAGCTAGAAAGGAAAACCCCCGTACTGGGAGTAGAGTAGTAGAGAGGGAGATGTTTTGCACAGAGCCATTCGAGAGGTTCCTCTGGAGATATTACATCTTGGAGGAAGTCAGGTACACAGCCTGGGGCACATTATGGGACAGAAAAGGAACAAAAATGACCAGGGCATTGGTAGTCCTGATGTTCAAGGAGCCACAGAGATGCAGGCAAGAGTCAGTCGGCCGAGCCACCAAGTGTGGGGTTGGCAGAGAGAAATGGGAAGAAACAAGGAGGTGCAAAGGGGAAGAAGTTCTTGTAGGGTTTCTGACAAGTTGCCTCTACTTTGAAGGACCCTGCAATCATCGGAGGGTTTTCGGGGAGAGACAGGCAGCCCAGATGTGGTCTTCAACATGCTCGCTCCAAACCCAGACTAGAGGAAGACAATGATGAACACGGACTGGAGCATGGAATAGAATGACTGATGTACGGTCATGGGAAAGGTTTAGTTTTCCAACATGCCTGCCAAGACCAGCAGAATATACCGATCGGTTCAATGCAAGTCATACATGAAAGGGTCAGAAGAAATCCCTAAAGATTGTTGATGCACACACCTGCTTAGCAGGTGGCACAATGTTTTGTGTACCTGAGAAAGAGTATGGGGTGGACCAGATGTGGGGATGGAGGAGGCACTCCACAGTTGTTTTCACAGGCACACCTGGGGATGTCTGTGATGTGTTGGTGGTAGGATATGCAAGTCTAGACTTGTCTATAGTTCTGGAGGAAGCAAAGAATACAGTGTATACAGATTTGGGAGTTAGGAAATAAATGATAATTTAGCAAGCCTGTACAACAGGACGAGAGTAAACATGGAAGGAGTGTATAAAAAGAACAATTCATTTTAAGACTTGGCCTGGGAACCCTGCAAAGAGAACAGGGAAGAGCCATCAAGAACTCTGCAAAAGGACCATCGAACGAGCTCCAAGGACGTCCGGATAACAGCAGTGATCCGGGGCCCAAGTCAGGAAGGTGATCGGCTGCTTCTAACCGAGCTCACAAACCAAGCAGAGGGCAGAACAATGACAATGTTGTGGGTCAGTGGGGAGCCCTGCATGAGAGCGGTATGAGGCACCATCTTACTGACGGAGATTCACAAAGAACGTCAGGACACGGAGCCCACGTGGTGAGTACGGTTGAGCGGAGATCGTCGGCGTTTCTGAAAGAGGGGTGGGAGGTTTGCGGGGTCTTGATGGGGTGTTTTATTGTAATGTGGTTGTATCAGAACAGCGTGTTTGATGTCGGCAGGGTAATGGCACAGAAGGAAGAGATTGTCGGTCGAGGAGATACAAGGAGTACCAACAGAGCTCGTCCTTGCGTGGGTAGGATGACATAGAACCTTGTGTCCAAGCAGAGGGAGCGGTTTGGGGAAGAACCGCAAGAAAGAGATATCCACAGATGAAGGCTACAATAGTCTTCAGACCCCTTCCTCTCCTGCTCATGGACATGCTTTCCCCTCCAGCTCTGAACTCATGCACAATCAGCACAACAGGGACCCACCATGAGCCCTGGGCTCTAGGGTCATACAAGGGGGCTGGTCACCTGGGGACACACTGTCAACCAACCCACCCACCTCCTTCTGGGAGCCGAGCCCCGACTCAGCCCCCCGGAAGCACATTGTAAATCTTCACGTTTCCATCAAACGGTGTCATTAGTCCGGTAAACCTTAAGCCACTTCACTGGGCACGTAGGATGACAACATCATGACCCAGGAACTAGGCACACGCTCTGCTAATTTTGTTCTCTGAGTTTGATCGAGGGTCATCCTGGGGGCCACAGACATCAGTAAGAACTGAGTAGGTAAATCAGACGCACCACAGTAACATTTTCCGTCAGGCAGGTGTATCTGTGTGGAGTACGGTGGACTCATTCCCTTGAATGTGCTTCTGTTTTTCAGACAAATGGAAAAAAAAATAAAATAAAAGCAAGACCATTGCTCAACTGTGCAGAGGTCACCTGTGTTGGAGGTTTGATCAGAAAGGAGAAAATGCAAAGTAGTCTCACCGGGGGATTGCCAGAAGTGAATTACCCATGAGAACCTAGATTTGGAGGAAGGACCACAATTTACCATGAGAGTAGTCATCGTGGTTTAAAGTCAGATCGTTTGCTCTGTGGACTGTTTTTCTCCAGGATCCTCAAGTCACAGTTAGGACAGCGAGGTTCAGTGAGGTCTGGGACTTGCTAATTGTCCACCTAGAACGTACCAGAAGCGGGATTGAAAAGGAGAGATCTCAGGTCAGGAAATCTAAGCCGTATTAAGCGAGGAGAAGACGTTTTGGACCAAATGCAGGACCCTGACATTTCATGGCTCTTGACAGTTTATATAAGCATCCAACATGCAATTGCCCCCAGTATATTCACAGCAACCCAAGGAGGCCTGGGAGACAAATATTGGATCCTCACTCTTCCGATGAAGAATCTTGGAGAGCTCTGTCATAGCCCTTGGAGACAAGGGGAGTGAGAGCTAGGGATTGGCACTCAGCCTTCCTTATTCCAACATGGTGCTCCTAAGTTCAGTCCTCACTTCCCGACTGGGGAATGAAGAAAGAGATCAGCCAATGCCCATCGGCATTGCAACTGGGCACCCCTTTGGCATAACCTTAAAGTCTTGCCGTTCCCTCCTTTGCAAACAAGGGAATGCATGCAGAGTCAATCCCACCAGGGTCATGGTCAGTGTCCACCGAGGAACCAACATCCGTCAAGGTGCTTACCTTCCACCTGCACTTAAGGGATGCTGGGTCCCACCTGATAGGTGTCTGAACCCCCGGTCCTTAACCTTTGCCGTTCATCTAGAACATCAGTGCCTCGGCCATTGAATTATTTGGACGCCAGGAGAGCTGATTTCATCCACCTCTCTCCAGAAAAGGGACTTGCTAACTGTGCAGGAGCGATATTCATGGCGGCCAATGTTTTCGAGGAATCTTTCTCTCCCCACCGGGTACGCCCATGCTTTTTACCCGCACCTCCTAATTTAGTCTCATGACGGATGTACCGTGATCTTATTTACAGATAAACGAAGTCAGGCACAGAGGTTAATAATTTTCCTGTTGTTGTGGGGCTTGGTTAGGAGGGCACACCCCTCTCCAAAGTTACGGAATTCTTTATTCTGGCAGAAAACAGGGTAGGAAACATTAAAACCATTTGCCAGATACTGGGGAAGGGAGTTTGAGATGCTTGGCTCTTTCCTAGTCAATATGCTTCACCCTCTCCTTCCACCCCTTTGGTGATTCGGTGAAGTGTCTTGAAATGCCATATTTTGAATATTAGGATCTCAGGTTTGAAATACTCATTCTGTCCAGACCACAGTCTTAAAGGTCTGAATTTGCATTTCCAAACAATGTCCTGGGACAAGAGGCCGCAAGAAGGAGGATCCAATCTATAGGTAGTGATCTATTTAATGCAGCTGATGATGTTTTAGCTAACTGAAGTTGATTTTCGGAGCACCTCGCTCTCAAATGCAATGGTAGATGAATTTTTCTATCAGCGGGCTTTGTTTCTCACTGTGAGCTGCGAAACACAATTAAAAGCAAAATACATTAAAGGCTGGAAGCTAAATCCAGACATAGTGAGTTCCAGCATTAAATAGACATTCCCTGGCACCCGCCCTGCTCTTCTAAGGGAAGAGCCCATCAAAATAAAACACTCATCATCTCGAAACTTTATTTATTGGAGAGGGCAATGGCAGTTTTTACTAAGATCAGAAAGCCAAGCAAAGAGAACCCTGGCCATTTAAATGAAAAATCTTTCCCCGGATTTATTCAAGGCTTGGGCACCATGGCTGGGCTCATATCTCCAGGCTTAAGGTCTTAAGAAACCAAGTAAGTCATCAGTTTTTATTGCCTTTTCCTCCCTCCTCTTCCGGTTAGCAGGAGATTAAGCAACATTAATGGTGGAGGTCTCCGTTGTTGCATGTGGAGGTTACAAGCCACCGTTGAGTCCTTATAAATTAGGTGATTATATTTTACAGAGGTTTCGGGTCAAAATCCAACACTCCGATGGCTCTTTTGGGGCCAGGAGGATAACGCAAATATGTGAATCTGGTGCCGATGAGATGTGACCAGGAGATGCGGGGACCACAGAGGGAGCCAGTTTTGGAGACTTTGAAAGTGACGGCACCAATGATGAAGGGGTGCATGAACAGAGGACACCACACCTGTACCCAAGTGTGGCATCTCAGCCCAGGTGCGTCATCTGGACCCAGCACAGATCCCTCCTCTGCTGCAGGAAAACATTTTGACGCATCCTGCCACTCCCCATGTGGGTGACCTTGCTGAGCCAATTGCGTCTAGCAAAACTGAACCCGTCTCCGGAAAGCCTAGAGGGGCGGACACCGCAAACAGCGTCGGAGGTCCTCTCGTAGATGGGTGGGTGTGTCTCAACATAGGTGGAAAATTGAACCATTCTGCTGGGATGTCATTAACCGGGAAAGCAGGGGGAAAGGAGACATGGCGCTTGTGATTGGCACATACCAAGCAGAGAATTCTCGTTGTCTCAAGGTTCCCAGTAGGTTAAAATATAACACGGTCTCTCTTTGATAGGCTCTGGAACCAGAAAAGCCCATTTTATGTAAACTCGTTCCTCTGCGTCTGTTCACAATGGTCAAGAAGAGGCTATTGGCCACCACTTCAGCCCCATGCTACCCCCACCACACACACACACCCAATAATGAAGGATACATGTGAATTGAGAAAATACAAGGAATCACAGAGTCCTGCGACAGTTAATTTTATGCGGCAACTTGGGAGGGCTAGGTTCTGAAAGAGACGGGCATTTATACCACTGAACTTTGTGTAAAGCAGATAGCCTCACTCCAAGGGGGTGGGCCTCACCTAATCAGTTGAAGGCCAGCCTTGACCAAAAACACCAGCCCTTCTGAGCAAGGGCAGGAGCGAAATTGTGCATCTGGCTGCCTTCAGAGTTCACATGCACCATCAGCTCTCCTTGGATCTCCAGACTGCTGGCTCACCATGCCAGCCTCCATAATCATGTGAGCTGATTCCTTATAATAGAACCAATTCCTCACAATACATTTATATAAAAATTATAAATATAAATGTATATACAAATATACATTTATATTTGTAAATATACATATATTTATATACATACATGCACACACACATGCATCCTGTGGGTTCTGTTTCTCTGGAGATCTTTAACCCAGTGGCAAACACACACACACACACACACACTTTCATGTTTAATGTGCATTCACACATCAACTTTAAGTGGATGCAGAGGTGCTCAGGTGAACATTCAGAGGAGAATCACCTTCTGCTTTTCCTTTTGAACATCTACCAGTTGCAAATATCAAACAATCTGTAAAACGTCAAACAGCTCAGTAGCAGAAGTCAACAAAGTGTAGAAAAAACAAATGAAAAAGCATACCTTTTGTGACTAGTTTAAAAATAAAACAGCTCATGGCTCACTTTCATACTATTTTCACTGGCAAACCACACATTCGTTTTCATTTATAATCAATAATGAAAGCTTCCAGGGGTGGTGTTTTATTATTTATTGTTAATTAGAATAGGCTGCTAAAGCTTTCCTAAGATGAAGAAGTCGATTTCCTTTCCGTGATAGTTTTAGACCTCATCTTTTAGGAAGGATTAGCTGTGTTCTGTCATTGTTTGAATGATGAAAAAATTGCACAATTATATCCCAGGTATAAAGCACGAGTATTTGCTAACATTACAGTGGACTAAGCTTTTCTCTCTCTACTTTTACTGACATGGAAGATTTATTTATTTTTTAAGATGTTATTTATTTATTTGAGAGAGAGTGAGAGCGAGCAAGCACAAGTGGGAGGGAGAGGCAGAAGCAGGCTCCCCGCGGAGCAGGGCACCCAGCACTGGGCTCAATCCCAGGACACTGAGATCATGACCTGAGCTGAGGGCAGACGCTTGACCGACTGAGCCCTCCAGGCGCCCCACCAGACATGGAAGTTTTAAAGCTGACTGAGTTGAGAATGACTGTGGGCGCTGGGTTCTTGTCTATGTGTCCGAATGAATGAATGAAATTCTTCTTTGGACAGCTTACCCGGGAAGTACGTGGTTATAGCAGAGTACGTGTCCCATCCTTTGCCCCCATTTGTGAGGAGCTGAGAGATCTCTAGGGAGAGGAGGAAGGCAGGAGATGCCCTGTCACCCTACTTAATTCTCCTACTGGCAGACCTGGGCAGGCAAACACAAGCCAGCAAGACAGTCCTTGCCTGTGGACTGGTCTCCTTTGATCCAGCTAGCTGTTAGGATTGCTTGATGGAAAGGGAACCCAGCACCTATGCATGTATGTGATGCAGGTCCCCAGACAATGTCCCCTGAGCTATGCAGTTGAGGACAAAAAAGGAGATGTGCTCATGATCCCGGACGTTCCTTCTGTGAAGGTGAAGTCCCACGCATCTTTGTTAGGAAGCTCATCCGTCGCCTGGGCCAGTATTAGGCATCATAAGAAGCCGTCACCTGGGGAGTCATGTCAGAGGTCCTGGACCTCATCCCATTCCACCTGAACTGCTCTGTTCCTCGCGTCTCCAGGGTTCACAGTACACATCGGTGCTGGGTAACATCTCTGGCTCGACAGGGTCTGATTTCACAATGCAGTGCTTTGTATTACTTCTTTCCTTAAATTGCTGATATATTTAAACCACATACTGAAAATTTTAAGGGAAATCAAAGTGTCAAAGCCTGTATGGATTTTAGAAAAGGTGTCTAAGTAGTGATGGAGGTGTTTGTTATCTGAGCCCTCCGGTGTTGACAGGTGGAGCTGGCTGCTGCTGATCCCAAAGGGCAGATACCAGTGAACAGACCTGAGGACTCAGGGTGCTGAGCGGTGGGGGAGGAGTCCAGAAAGAGTGGCCACGGTGCACTGTGGCCATCCTGCCCAAGCCAGGCACGCCCTCCACGGGGAACACGGGTGAGACAATGTGATGTTGCCAGTTGGTAACGGGACACAAGACTTATCCAGGTGGGATCCTGAGCAAAATAACAGCAGGGATGGGGACCATATTTTTTTATTGTATTTTATTGTATTTATTGTATTTATTTATTGGGGGGGGCTTACTTTTAAAATTGATTCTCTTAGGATTCATGTTTCCCATGAATAGGTAGGTAAGGAGGTAGTTAAGTACATAGATACATATAATATAGATAGATGATAGATGATCAATAGATGAGAGATATGATGGATGGATGGATGGAAATAGAGATAGATAGATAGATGTAGGGATGGACAGATAGATGGATAGATAGATGGATAGCTGGATGGATGGATGAATGGATGGATGGATGGATGGATGGATGGATAAAGAGACAGATGATAGATAGATAGATGATAGATAGATAGATAGATAGATAGATAGATAGATAGATAGATAGAAGAATATAAATAGATGATCAATAAGTGATAGATGGAAGGATGGATGATGGTTGGATAGATAAACAGGTAGGTCGTTAGATGGGTAGGTAGGTGGATGGGTAGGTAGATAGGTAGTAGATAGGCAGCTGAGGACTACACTCTATACTATGACCTGACAAATAGAAGGTGTCTTCCTGGGCAAGATAGTACAATAGACGGAGACCAGTCATAAGATTTTGATCATGGCTCTGTTGTCCTGCCCGAGGTAATGGACAGCATTCACACGTCACCCACTGTGTTTTTACATCTCTGACAAGAGATAAACTATGTCATACTCTATGGGGACCAATTGTCCCTGTTAACCTGGGACTGAGGCAGTTCCCCTGTTGTAGGACTCTCCAGAGCTAAACCTGGGCAAGTCCCCCAGTGGGTGACCCTAGAAATCTCTCCACAAACCTAGACCCTTGAGAAAGCCTCATTCCCATCATGAACTAGTGAGCAATAAGCATTGACCCCACACTGATTATGAGGGGGTCTCTGGAGCCTCACATAGTACACGAGTAAGGCTTTGGGACAACTACACTTTACGGGGACTCATTTGATAGTGACAAGAACCTCTTGGAAGAGGGGTTGCTGGCATCGCCCCCTCCCGCTCTGGTAGAGGAGGAAAATGGGGTTTGGATCAGGACCTTTTCCACAGTCAGGCAGCCATCAAGCAGAGGCTTGAAATCTGGGCTTAGAATCAAAGTCTCCTCACCAATGGGTACGACTGGGACCCACAGGGGTTGTCCCAATGGTGGGCAAACTTATAAAGGGTCACAAGGCAGTTATGGGGGCTCTGCTGAAATGAGCATGGCAGAATAATCTCTTGTAACATTTATTGTGCCTGTGACCCTCTCTGGAGGCCCATGAATTATGGTGTCTCTGCATCGTAGATGTTGGGGACTACACTGTGTCCCATGCAAAAAAAAAGGCTACTTGTAAATGTGACCTTTTTTGTGAAGCAGAGTCTTTTCAGAGCTAGTCAAGTGAGGATTAGGTCATACTGGTGGGCGGCTCCTGAAATGCAGGGACACCTGTCCTTCCAAAAGAAAGAGAACAATGAAACACAAAGGCAGGGGAGAAGACTATGTCACAATAGACACAGAGATTGGACACGTTTGGGAGGCAGCTCCGGAACGCCAGGGATGGCCGGCAATCACCAGAACATGGGAAGACAGAACAGAAAAGAAAAAGGCAAAAAAAAAAAAAAAATTGGCACAGAGAACATCTATTATCAACCATGCTCTTACCTGAGATTTAAAGAATACAAATCTATAATCCAGAACTTATGACGTTTGCATACAGCGTCTAGCACGTGCCCCATCCTTAAATTCTTCCAAAGGGGGAAAAAAAAAATCTCTGTATTAAATCAGGAAAAAATAAATTGAGGATGAACATGGGGGAAAATTTAAGCCAAAACCAACAAAAAAAAGTTTCTAGTCCTTGTAAGCGAAGGGCTTTCCAATTTTATTAAAGTCATAACTTTCCGGTTTGGAACATCTATAATGTTGCCTGGTCGAAAAGAACGAAGTCTTCAAATATTTTCTCTCTCGAGTGCCGTATCTCCTTATGGGGATTTCCTTTCTATTTTTAATCTGAGTCTTGCCCTATTTAATGACTGTGTTTATTCACTTGTGACTTTGAATTAGGTTGTGTTCATTTTTAGTTTTTACCAATTCCAGGAATATTAGTGCTGCCCGTGTAGAGCAACACAATGAACAGGAGACAGGGGAAGAAAAGCCACACGGGATTTGCATAATCATAGCATACGTTTATCAATACTTAATCATGCTCCCTGCTGCTTGTCTTAACTCAAGCCGGCACACTGTGTGGAAAACAGTAAAATTTTACATCATGAAGAAATACGGCTCACAACACAAGGGCGCTTATTCTCCGGGTAAGCTATTATTCATATTCAAATGTATCGGATATTATTCTTAGATTATCTCATTCAGCTCGTTTGCAACAACTGCCACAATTAATCTTTTCCAGGAGCAGAAGTTACATTATCACGCATGATAGAGTCGAGTGATTTCTACACGAGAGTCTCTTCCTTGTGTTTTCTGTGTGTTTTGTGGTCCTCTTGAAAAGTTATGAAGTGAATTATCTATGAACAGCTTATTTTCCGAATTAGGTTTCAATAGACCTGATTTAGAAATTTCAAACTTTCTGTTACTTACTCATTCTTAAATACTGGAAGAACACCAGCAATATCATATTTCAATTTACCCTTATTTTTCTCTTACATTTGCATAGCTCATGTCTACAAAGCATCTAAAACACTCCATTATTGGGACATAAAAACAGGAGGCGAAACTGTTATAAAGGACAAGCTATTGTATTCAAATAACCCTAACTCTTTTTTCCCACAGCTTTCGCCCAAATTCACGAGAGATCATTAATGGGATGGCCGTGTTGTTTCCATATAGTACTTGAAAAGCTTTCTGGTGTCCTCCCTGCAACGCTCATCAAAAGAACCCACAGATGTTTCTTAAGAAACAAAAGAAATGAACAAAGGGAAAAGGGAGAGAGAAACCAAGAACTAGACTCTTAACTCTAGAGAACACACCGACAGTCCCCAGAGGGGAGGTGGATGGGGGCTGTGGGAGACAGGGGATGGAGATGGAGTGCACCTGTTGTGATGAGCACCTGCTGATGTGTGGAAGTGTTGAATCATTAAATTGTACCCCTGCAATTATTGTAACACTGTATGCTAACTCTAATGGGATTAAAATAATTTTTTTTTTTTAAAAAAGAACCCAAGGATGGAGAACCTGCTAACTCTTCAGTGTTGGGGGAAGACATAACTCTTGGAAGACTGGCATATACATTTTCCTTACCGAGGCACCTTTCTGAGTCCAGTGGTGGTTCCCAAATCCAGAATAACATAATGTAATTAAAGTATCAACTGGGGGGTGGCGGTGGTGGTGGCTGTTTTTAAGCATGACGCCTGACAAAGGTTTGTTGGAATCCCTGTTTATGTAGGGGCGAGGTGATGCTTTTTGAGTCTGATTTGTTCCACAAGCCAGCGTGGCAACGTTTGTACTCCCCTACACGTTCTTATTGATTTACCCCCAAAACAAGCTATTTAGGAGGGAAAATAAAACACTTTGCTTTGGAAACTCAGGCACTGTGTTTCATGATTTGGTGAGAAAAATAACTTAACACTTACGGCGGGGAAATTGCCAGACGGATCGATGAACTCTTTCGGTCATAAGACAGGCAGCTTAGCTATTTTGGATGGCATCAGACAAGATAGTGGAGGAGATGTATTGCTCACACAGAGGTATGTTTGGGTAAGCCATGGAGATGATTCTATTCTAGTAAGATGAGTAAGCACATCACAGAATTCCATGTGTAATTTTTTTTTTAGATCATATTTATTTGTCAGAGAGAAAGAGAGAGAGCGCATGGTGGGGGGCAGAGGCAGCGGGAAAAGCACGCTCCCTGCTGAGCAGGGAGCCTGATGCGGGACTCGATCCCAGGACTCTGGGATCGTGACCTGAGTCAAAGGGCAGACGCTTAACCAACTGACCCACCAAAGTGTCCCTCCACGTGTAATTTTTCTAGTTGTCTAGAACCTGGACTATTGATGTTAAATGATCAGACGGTTGATATTTTATTTTTTATTTATTTTAATTTTTATTATTTATTGGAGAGACAGAGAGAGAGAGCACAAGCAGGGGGAGGGGCAGAGGGAGAGGGAGAAGCAAACTTCCCACTGGGCAGGGAGCCTGATGCGGGACTCAATCCAGGACCCTGGATCACAACCCAAGCTGAAAGCAGACGTTCAACCAACTGAGCCACCCAGGCGCCCCGATATTTTATTAATCATAAATAATAATGTGTTTAAATTATTAATACGAAATGACCAATGTGTTAGTATTTTATTAATTTAATTAACAGATAATAAAGCATTAATTCTACTTATAAGAAATTTATTGTGAATGCAAATAAGAAGTTATTACTTTATTAATATTAATAAATTATTGTTATTAATACCTAAGGTGTTCTTAATTTTTTGATGTTCTTTTGTTATTTTTCGGGTTTTACCCATGCTTTCCCAAGAACCACACCAGGGCCTGGCCACAAAGTCTTCACACGCACTTGATAAAATGCACAGAAAATGTTGATGGAATTCTCTTTACAAGAGTGTTCTTCAATCAGCCACTTGTTTTTTTGTTGTTGGAAATACTCTCTCGTTTTCATTAATATATGGTAATAATAGACAGTCAGTCTACTAGGTCTCTATTTTTCCCCCGAAATGTTACTGAATGTCTTTGAAGTCTCAGTGTGGACCCATTATTATGAGCATTTATTAGGATTCAATCGGCGTCTATATTCCACATTTTCAGTGTGGTCTCCTCACCAGACAAATAAGGGGTTCATGCTGTGACCACTCTTCTTTTTTTTTTAAGATTTTATTTATTTATTTGAGAGGGAGAGAGAGAGAGAGAGAGCGCGCACATGAGCAGGGGGAGGGAGAAGCAGGCTCCCCACCAAGCAGGGAGCCCCATGTGGGGCTCGATCCCAGGACCCCAGCATCATTACCTGAGCTGAAGGCAGCCGCTTAACGACTGAGCCACCCGGGCGTCCCGTGACCACTCTTCTTAGACATTCAAACGTACACTTGAGGGCTTAAGGTGTAGAATGGCACCGCCATGATTAATGCCTGATGGCTTCACCCAATACGGTAATAAAATCCCAAGGAATTTAAAATAAATAGTAATTCCGAGCAAGTAATTTAGAACACGCTATGGACTGAGTGCTTGTGTCCCTCCAAATTTCGTATGTTGAAATCCTAACCCTCATGGAGATGGATTTAGAGTGTGGGGCTCTGGGAGGTGATCAGGTCCTGAGGGTGGAGCCTCATGGATGGGATGGGTGCCCTAATAAAAGGGACCCTACAGACCATCCTTGAACCTTCCTCCATGTGAGGACCCAGCTAGAAGACAGCCATCCGTGAACCAGGAAAACCTGTCAGTGCCTTGTTCTTGGACGTCTAGCCTCTGAAAATGAAAAATAAACTTCTGTGGTTTATAAGCTCCATACCATATGTCTATGGTATTCTGTCACAGCAGCCCAATGAGACTAAAATAGGGCAACAGAACAGTTTTATATCTATATTAGTATCTGGTCTTTTGTGCCCCATGTCCGATTTCCAGAAAAGTATCTACCTCCCATGCCTTACCTGGTTACCAGATCCCCAGAGGTTCAGAAGCATGACATCACCATCACATGTCACATAGATTCACACAACTAGGTAACGAAGATGGTGGGCGGTTTTGACAAAATAATGTATTTTGAGCAAGTTAACTTAGTGCGATCGGACGATTTCACATCCATCTCGGTATCTGGTCTTTTAACTATTTGGTTCTATTTCTGTCTCCAGGGTGGCATTCACAGCCCCCGTCTCACAGTGGGTGAGGATGCCAGGGTTCTGTGGTGGACAGATGGGTTTTTTGGGGTAGTGAATGAAGCTCTCCAGCCCATGCACAGCTGACATCTGTCCCCAGTCAAGACTCTGCAACTCCTGAGTTTACACAAAGAGAAGAATGAGCATGTCTTTGGACAAACTAGTCTAATTGCTTGTAAGCCCTCATTAGGATCAGAGAAGGGGACTCTTGTGTTGGATGAATGTTGGGTTAAAGGGGGACATGAATTTGTGATCACAGGGGCCTGTTATAGTAAAAACATCTCCAAATAATCAAGACACTGAACTGAGCAAACCAGTCATCTTTAGGTCTTCTCTGAACTCAACTGTTTCGATCACTTATGGCGCATGACCATGGCTGAGAGCTGTGGGGATCGGAAGCAGATTAGCAGAGAGAATGAGGAGGGCCACATAGCACATACAGGGTTTTTATGGGATGATGAAAATATGGTGATGCTTGCACAGCTCCCTGAGGATACGAGAAGCCACTGTATTGGTTACTTTAAAAGGAGGAATTTTAGGGTATGTGAATTATACTTAAAAAAAAAACCCTCTAAACTTTAAGCATTTAAATTGATTTTTTCCAACCCACTAAATTGCTAAGCTGCATGAGCCTGACAATGATTTATTTAAATTCTAGAAGACCAGATTCTTAAATTTTTAAAATTTAAATTTGATTGGTGGACATCCTCTCCTTTAAAATAAAATGCTAAGATCAAAGGAAGTTTTGCTGGAGAGTTATCTATTAGGATTATCGTGTTTAGTACGAGCCTGGGAAATTCTCCAAAGATCTTTATTTTGACCTTAAATCTTCCCCTAAAAAGGGAAGCCAAACATATTTGGAGCTGGCAGGTCTTGAGTCCGTTTCTAAGAATCAGAATATACTCCTTTAATAGAACAAATCTATATACACGTTTTGAAAAACGGCACCAAGCTGTCATTGGCCAAACGGTATTTCAGAGGCAAGCATTATAAATCTCACTGTGGGATAAACTCGGTGACTCTGAAAGAAATAAAATCTTATGCGTTCTGTTTTTTATAATGGCTGCGCGTTGAATTATGCACAATGCTTATAAAACTTTAAACGTCACTGAAATTTATTAAATCCTACTAATTCCAGTATTGGTTGAATGGGAATCAAGGTAGTTTGGCTATTAATCTCCCATAATATCCCAGGTGGGGCTCTGTCAGTTGGACTTTTCCCCATATTGAAGTTTGGGGCATGTTGTACTTAATTTCACGTACTTCTTTATGCCATCCTCTGAGCTAGGTTCTTAACATTTTGGAGAGGTTAGTAGTAGAGAAATAAAGCTCTTTCTCCCTTTGTCTATCATCTATCTCTCTATCCATTATCTATCTATCTATCTATCTATCTATCTATCTATCTATCATCTATCTATCCATTCATCCACCATCATATCTATCATCTATTTATCATTGATCTATCCATCCATCATATCTATCATCTATCAATCTATCCATCCATCATATCTATCTACCTATCTACATCATCCACCCACCATCCATCATATATCTATCATCTATCTATCCATCTATCTATCCATTCATCCACCATCATATCTATCATCTATTTATCATTGATCTATCCATCCATCATATCTATCATCTATCAATCCATCCATCCATCATATCTATCTACCTATCTACATCATCCACCCACCATCCATCATATATCTATCATCTATCTATCCATCTATCTCTCCTTATGACATGTTACTCAGCAAACAAATTTGCATTCTGCAGCCACAACATGTTTGTTCCCCACTAGGCAGTGGACAGGAAGAGAACTAGACAGCGAAGTCACTGCCCATTAAAATTTCATATCATTTTAAAATCACAAAGAGCTCTTTTACTCACATAATCTCATCTAATCCCCATTTTAAAGATGAGGGAATTGAGTCCTTTGACTGCTAAGAGCATTTCTCGAGGCTTTTTCCAGCACCTCTTCACTTAGTCTGTTCCAGCCACCCCCTCTCTATGGTAGATGATCCACCTAATAAAATTAAATTTCTGAAGAGTAGGTACCATGCCATCACTTTCATTGGTCCTTTTTCCTCATAGCCAGAAGAGTGACTTTTTTGTTCATGACGATGGATTGGCAAACTTTGACTGATGCGGTGTCAGGACCTGGGGATACTTGGTGGGGAATGATTGACCATGTCCAGACAGGAACACAGCTCCAATTCTCCGGGCTATCCATCAGAAGGCAGGCTCTGCTGACAGGAACTCCATAAATACAGGAAAAATAAGACGACTTGGCCATATACCATATCTCATGCTGAACAGAATAGGCTCTCTTCTCCCATCTTTGAAAGCGGTAAGGGCCACTTTCAGGGCCACACTGATGACGTGGCCCTGAAGGAGATGTGGACACTGGGAATGCCACCCCCCAGAATGTAGCCTGAACTGTGATGACGTACACACCGAGAGAGCTTGCCAGCAACATATGGCCCAACAGGCTCATGAGGGAAGGGAAATTACCCCCCTGATAAGTCATCCATGAGACATACACTGATGCTTTGAGTGCCCAGGAGGATCACTTGTAGGGAGCTAAGAGGCACCTGTCTGCAGCCTGCTCCTCAACCTGTTGAGGAAACAACAACCCCATGACACAGACTAACCCCAAGGATTTGAAACCGGCTATTCATCGGTCTTAAAGTGCAAGCTGGAAAGGGCTTTCAGCAAAGAGACGTATTCAGGATACTCTGTCTGCTGGGCAGATGCTGAATTAGCAGAGGGCAGGTATAAAAGTTGGGGTCCATTGGGCTCAAACCAACTCAGTCAGTAAGCTGTCACCTGGGGAGTGCTTCCCGCCCCCCGGCTTTGCCCCTCCTCCTCAGACACCTCCCCATCATATGATGTTCCCCCAGTGAGACTCTTTCTAGAACTAACAGGTGCTCCCACCCAGCCTGTCTTCCAGGAGGAGACAGAATTTCTCTCTGGGACTGATTCCCTGGGAGCTTATTGGCTTGCAGGACGGTCCTGTGTCCGAAAAGCATGACGGTACATCTCACCTTGAGTGAAATGGTCAGATCCTGGGTCTGCCTCTCCACAGACCATAGCAGTTTAAGCACAAAGACTGTTTTATTCTTACTCATCCCTCATTGTACCATTGGATGCTTGACCCAGAGCAAGCTCCAGATAAGTCTTTGTAATAATGCGGGATGAAGACAGAATTCCTACACAAAGCAGATGCATGGCTGTTTGCTCCCATGGGGAAAGCTTTAGTTCTCTCACACACAAAAAGGTCTACAGTTATTAGACACCAAAGGTTTAAGGACTTCCATCATATGCACCACTTGTATGAGGGACTGGTCTGCGTTCAATGTTCTGAGTGCTACACCCCAAGTCTCCTTTGATCCAACCCAGGGCTCATCTGCTCCAGGTTTCTTAACAGCCTTCTAAAATGGTGCCAAGACCAACTGGTAGGGAAAACATACATGTCTCCCATCTGAAAAGACAAAGATAACAAAGCAGCAGAAATAAAATGCACAAGGGAGGTTTTCCTGGTCATTGGGTTGGGGTCACCTTCCTGATAGAAGATGGTGTGATCACAGCTGATCACACTCATGGGCTTAGTGCAGGGCTAGCCATTGCAATGGGGAAACTCAAACAGGTCTTTGGGACTTTAGTGAACTCCCTGTGAGCATCTTCTGAGCAGGAGGAACTCACAAGTATGAGGATACCGACATCCCGCTGGAGGGATGCTCTCAGACACAAACGGGCAGTTATTGCTAGGGCTGATTTCATTATTGTAAATCACTATAGCCTACATATTACAAGTTACAAGTCTAGCTGAAAACCTAAGATGGTTATTTCAGAAAGCGCTCATCTGTGTATAAAGCAGCCTTTTAAATGTACGGAAAGAAACACATTTAAGGAAAACCTCCGGTCATGCGTCCTTCCATCAATCAAACCATTTTTATGTGGTGGGAAGTCAAGTCTCCAATTCAGTTGTTAAAACCTGAACTTTTGTAGGCTAAATTTGTGCTAGGCAGCTAAAATCCAAACAATAAAACAAGACCTTCGATAACAAGCATTGCGGAGGATGTGGAAAAATCAGAAGGCTCAGACGTTGCTGGCGGAATGTCCAATGCTTCAACCACTTTGGAAGATAGTGTGGGTGTTTCTCAACAGTTAGAGTCACCACGTGACCCACCAACTTCACTCCTAGGTATAGTCCCAACAGAAATGAAGGTCCACGAAAAAACTTGTACAGGAACATGCATTCCAGCATTATTCATAAGAGGCCAAAGGAGGAAATCGCCCCAATGTTCATCAGTGGATGAATGGATAAAGGAAAAGTGGCCTATCCATACAATGGAATATTATTCAACTAGAAACATGAAGGATGTGTTAATCCATGCTACAATGTGGCTTAACTTTGAAAACATTATGGGAGTGACTACCAATGGGTAGAGGGTTTCGTTGAGGGGTGATAAAAATATTCTGAAATTGCTACAAATATTCTGTGATCAAAATACTCTGAAGTTGACAGCAAGGATAGATGCCTAACTGTGGATGTACCAAAAGCCATCGAAACATATAGTTTAAAAGTATGTGTTTCATGGCACGTGAATTGCAACTCAATAAAATTTTATTAAATTATGAGGCAGGGCATTCTTTGAGAAAAAAAGATTAACTGTGTTCACAATGGTTGCAAACATTAATTTCCTAATGAAATTAATTTAATTTCTTAATGAAATAATGTAAAATTACAGATGCTTTTTTCCAAATCTGAAATATAATCTCTAATGTTGGAATTCAGGTGTTTTTTTTTTTTCTCCTTGTTCTGCCTTGCACAGAACTTAGTGAAGGATAAAGCTGAATGGAATGACTAATGAATCAAACTGATATGGATCGTGAAGAAAACTTTATATTTGTATTTGTGTGCCCTTTAGTAGACAGCTAATGTGATATGGACACCACCCCATTTACATGTCAAGGCTCCTTATAATTATGGAAGCCAATAAAAGACAAATTGATGGGTAAATAAATTTCAGTAATTAAATAAAAGGAGAAATTAAAGGGTCAATAGACAGGAGGCATTGGTCTTCATTACATTTGTAGCCAATAAATCTTCACATGATCAGAGGGCAATACAGAGACCTTGAATAGTTAGATGGTACCACGAAGAAAAATCCTCAAGTGGGTTTTCCAAAGGTGAGTGTTCTGCCTCTCCCACTTCCTCACGTGCTATGCCAAAAGCACGAATGTCTGTTCTTTGAAATGAAACCCTTTAGGCATTTAACTTCTGCCATTTCTAACGGAGGGAATAGAAATTTAAACATAAACAGCCAAACCAGACAGCAACACAAAGAAATTGCCAGATATATCTGGCATGTTCTGTAGACAAACTGATCTTGAAGTTTCAATGGGATGGTGGCAAAAAAAAGGAGGGAGGGATGAAACATATTATACAATTTTATGTAGATAATGATCGGATATCATTTGGGATCCTGTTTGGGATTCTGACAAACGAACTGTAAACATTGTGGGGATTACTTGGGGGAATTTGAGTATTTCCTTGATAATACAAAGAGTGAGTAGAACTTACTATAAATGGAAAGGTGGATATTATTGAATTAGAAAAAAGAGATCATAAAGCAGAATGGGCAGTATGATCCCCTTTTGGTAAAAAGATGCTTATCTGAAATGAAAATATCTGGAGGGATACACATTACAGTGTTACCAGTGGTAATCACTGGTGGTATGGAAATGATGTTTTATTGCACTACTGGGTATTTACCCCAAAGATACAAATGTAGGGATCCGAAGGGGCACATGCACCCCAATGTTTATAGCAGCAATGTCCACAATAGCCAAACTGTGGAAAGAGCCAAGATGTCCATCAACAGATGAATGGATAAAAAAGATGTGGTATATATGTGGTATATATATATATATATATATATATATATAATGGAATATATGATGGAATGGAATGTGAATGGAATTGAATCACACAATGGAATATATAATGGAATATATATAATGGAATATTATGCAGCCATCAAAAAATGAAATCTTGTCATTTGCAATGACATGGATGGAACTAGAGGGTATTATGCTAAGTGAAATAAGTCCATCAGAGAAAGACGATTATATGACCTCACTGACATGAGGAATTTGAGAAACAAGGCAGAGGATCATAGGGGAAGGGAGGGAAAAATGAAACAAGATGAAACCAGAGAGGGAGACAAACCATAAGAGACTCTTAATCTCAGGAAACAAACGGAGGGTTGCTGGTGGTGGGGGGTGGGAGGGATGGGATGGCTGGGTGATGGACGTTGGGGAGGGTATGTGCTACGGTGAGCGCTGTGAATTGTGCAAGACTGTTGAATCACAGACCTGTATCCCTGAAGCAAATAATACATTATATGTTAATAAAAAAAATTTTTTAAAGAAAATGATGTTTTTATTTCTTATTTCTACTCTATATTTTTACATTTCCATAATACATATGCATTGCTTTTATAATAAAAGGTTATTTAATTTTTTTAAAAAGAGATCAGCGTTAGATCAGAGAACCCCACAATGGCAGCAGGGGTTGTGGGCTCCACACAGGTTAACAGCTGGGGAGAAGGAGAAATTTCCAGATCTACTTCACAGTTTCCTTTTGGTACTTTTAAAAAATGCACTTTCCAAACAAAAAATGTGCTTTCCTGCTATGAGAATTCAGACCCTATTTCAGTTATTCCCCCCAATTTTTTTCTACCAGCCCTTTTAAAACACCGCACTTCCACCTACAATATACACCTGACCCTTGAATGACATGGGTTTGAACGGCATGGTTCTGCTCATACACAGATTTTTTTTTTAAGTACAGTACAGTTCTGTAAATGTATTTTCTCTTCCTTTTGATTTTCTTAATGACTTTTTTTTTTTGCTTACCTTATTGTAAGAATTCAGTTTGTAATACAGAGTAGAGACAGAGTATGTGTGAATGAACTGTGTATGCTGTCTTTAAGTCTACCGGTCAACAATAGGCTATGAATAGTTAAGTTTGGCGGGGGGAAGAGTCAAAAGCTATATCCATATTTTTAACTGTGTGAGGGGTTGGCACCCCTAAGCCTCATATTGTTCAAGGGTCAACCCTATTACTTCTTGTGTTCAGGCATTTTAGGATGAGTGTAAAGCAATTTTTCATATTTCTGTGCAAAGGCACAGCTCTGATTCAAGGATCATAGGAAGACCTTTCCAAGTTAAAAGTGCCCTAAGTATCATATTTGGTACCTTATTCCTAGCCCTAAAAGCAGTGATTTTGTAAAATTCCAGCCCCATGGGGTCTGTTGGGGGAGCTGGTAGGTCTTTATAATTATTATTCTAATTATAATCATATATTATACAATTTGTTATTACTATTATTATAATACCAATTATTGTAACCCCTAACAACAAGTTTAACAGTCGATCATTTGAAGAACACATTACATCTAATCCTAACCCCCAAAGAATGTAGATATTATAATTATTTCCATTTTATGCACAAAGAAAAACAGGTGCAAAGCATTTAAGTAATTCACTCAGGGACTCACATCCCATAATTTATGGTCCTAGCATTTGAACCCAGGGAATCTGACCTCCACGTGCCTATGGCCTCGACTGATGTTTTGAAAATTTGGAAGGTTACACTTTTCTTTCTCTTTCAACACTACCAACATCATTTCTGATGTTCTTAGAAATACCTTCCACCTTGGGGCCCCTCAGTGGCTCATTCGGTAAAGCGTTTGCCTTCAGCTCACGTCATGATCTCAGGGTCCCAGGATCAAGTCCTGCACTGGGCTCCTTGCTCAGCCAGGAGTCTGCTTCTCTCTCTCCCTCCGCCCTTTGCCGCCTCTCTCACACACACACTCTCTCAAATAAATTAATAAAATCTTTAAAAAGAGAGAGAGAGAGAGATACCCCCCCCACCTTGAACAGCTTCTGAGCAGGGAAGTAGAATGCAGAATGACAGGGGGGAAAATGAGAAGGATTCCTGAGATCTCATGATGTTGCCACAGGAATGCTTTACACCTTTCCCAAACTTCACCGCAGAGAGCATAAACTCAGTTGATAAAGCAGCAGCAGGGTTTCAAGAGGCTTGACTTCCAAGTTTTACTGTGGGTAAAATGCTATCAAAGAGCATTGCCTGCTACAGAGAAATTGTTCATGATGGATGAGTCTATCGATGCAGCAAACTTCATTGTCTTATTTTCAGAAACTGCCACAGCCACCCCAACCTTCAGACACCACTACCCTGATCAGTCAGCAGCCATGACATCTGGGCAAGACCCTCCACCTACAAAAAGACTTTACTAAAAGCTCAGGTGATGGTTAGCATTTTTTTTTTTAGCAATAACACATTTTTAAACTAAGATATGCACATTGTAGTTTTAGACATAGTGCTATTGGATGTTAAACAGACTACAGTATAGTGTAAACAACTTTTATATGCACTGGGAAACCAAAGAATTCATGTGTCTTGTTTTATGGCAACATTCACTGTAGTACTTTAGTCAATCTGAAACTGACCCCAAAATATCTTCAGGCTATTGCCTATACTTGGTCTAGGGGTGGCCTAGAAACACCCCCGTGGTTCCCAAGTCAAAAGTGTTTTGAAGGGTTTTCTTCCAAAAACTCTTGGCTGAGCTTCTGAACAACGCTCTTATCAGCACACTGAATTCATTATTCTCCTGTCTCTTCTTGTGCAAAACCCCAGCCCTACACTGCACTAGATTTGACATCTCTGTACTCATGTCAGAGTGGCTGGATACTTCTTGAGAAAATCTGACACTGGGGCACCTGGGTGGTGCAGTCAGTTGAGCACCCGACTCTTGGTTTTGGCTTGGGTCATGATCTCGGGGTCGTGAGATGGAGCCCTGCACTGGGCTCCATGCTCAGTGTGGAACATGCTTGAGATTCTCTCTTCCTCTCCCTCTGCCCCTCACACTCATGCTCTCTCTCTCTCTCTCTCTCTCTCTCTCGAGTAAATAAATAAATCTATAAAAGAAATCTGACATCACCCAGACTTAGATATAACAACAAAAGAATGTCCAACTACCTTAGCTGCCCTTCAGCATAACCATGTCAGCCTCTGTTTGGACAACATCTTCTCTCCTGTTCCACCTCCTAAACAATTCCTTCAAAACTCATGTAATAGCCTCTCCCTAGAATGGTTTCCATTTCAGGGATTTTCCACCCTGCGATGTGCATTTGTTAGAATTTGTTCGATAGTAGATTCCATTCCGCAGTCCGAGGTCAACCCAGAGATTCAAGATTTCCAACAGACGCTCCATTAATGATGCCATGATGCTCATCTATTTTCCTTGAGCTTCTCTCCTTCTTCAGGAGTTTCCACAGGTCTAAAATGAACTCAGCATCTCTCCACCTACATTGCCATTGCAACTATGTTCCCCCTTTCTGTGCATGTACCAATCAATCCCCCAATCTGGAAATGCCAGCCCCATCTCTCCCTTCACATCCACTACTTCCTCATACTCTGCTGATTACAACTTCTAAAATTTCCCAAAACTGTCCCTACTCCCCACTATGGCCTTGTCTGGTCTCAGCTCTCATCTGCTTTTGACCAGACGATTAAAAAGTGTCCACAGCGGTCTCTGCCCACAGGTTAATATCTTCAAATCTGTGCTCCATTCAGCTGCCACGCTTGCAAATGAGTGTGATTATTTAACTCCTTTAAACATTTCACTATCTTCCCATCACCTGGAGGATACAGTCAAGACTAATTAACACACTGGATGAAACTGCGTTGCCCTCACGTCGTGTACTCCCTGCTTCTTACTTGATGCTCTGGTACCTTTGCCTTCCAGGTGCGGTCCCAGCAAGAAGAGTACCACCCTCAGCAGGCGGCTTGTTAGCAATGCATAATGAAGGCACCAACCCAGGACCTGCACAATCAGACTCTGTGCTGGATGGAATCCCCAAGAGACTAGCCTGCACATCCACATTTAAGAAACCCAGTCTGGGGCGCCTGGGTGGCTCAATAGGTTAAGCCTCTTCCTTTGGCTCAGGTCATGGTCCCAGGGTCCTGGGATTGAGTCCCGTGTCGGCATCCCTGCTCAGCAGGAAGTCTGCTTCTCCCTCTGCCCCTCCCCACCCCCTACCCATGCTCTCTCTCTCTCTCAAATAAATAAGTAAAATCTTTTTTAAAAAGAAGAAGAAGAAACTCCATCCTAATACCGCATTTCCAAACCTAGAGTCTACGGCAGACTCCTCCGGGAAGGAGATGCTAATTAACTAATTAAGCAATCAATCCACTTCATTTATTTTCAAGAGGAAAAAAAGAAAAACCCTGTTCTTACCTTAGTCCTTAAGTTTTGTAGTCAATAAAACTTTCTGTTTGCTTCCTTTCTGTGTTTCATGAATTTTTATGTCGATGTTTTTTTTGTTCTCTCAGACCCGGGATTCACTGTTTACCTCACTTTAGTTTTATTTCCTCAAAACACCAGCCCCTTACTGGATCATTAAGTCATTCATTTGTACATTGTTTTATTTGTTTACAATTTTTTATTTAAATTCAATTTAGTTAACATATACTGTATTATTAGTTTCAAGGGCAGAATTTAGTGATTCATCAGTTGATACAACATTTTTAAAAGGTTTTACTTCTCTGTCTTTTTAATTATATTTTGTGTCCTTTTAAACAAGTTGAGCAGAATCTTTAATCCATTTATTTTTATTAATGTTTGTTTTTTTATGGGAGATAATTTGGCTATGGATTTCCCGTTGAGTTTTCTCCTTTTTGTTGTCAACACAATCTCAGAGGGAAACACCCCCTTACCCACCTCACCTCCCTCACCCGGGGTTTCTGCCTCATAACTGCTTGTCTCACAGCTCCTAATTTCATTGGTCATACTCTCTTGCTTGCAATTCCGCCTTTTCTCTGTCCACCTGCTTGCTCTCCCCCAGAGCAACAATACACATAAGTTCCTTCCAACTTGAAAAAGAAAAAGAAAAGCTTTGCTTAGCTCCTCTAATTACAGTATCATCCTTTTTCTTTATTTTTATTTTAAGATTTTATTTATTTATTCGAGGGAGAGTGTGCATGAGCAGGGTGGGGAGGGGCAGAGGAAGAGAGTGAAGCAGACTCCCCGCTGAGCAGGGAGCCCAACGTGGGACTCAGTCCCAGGACCCTGAGATCATGACCTGAGCCAAAGGCAGACGCCTAACTGACTTAACATTTTCTTAAAAACTGTACCAAATATGTATAACCCGGGGCTGTGAGATGAGACAGAACGAGGAAAAGGGAATTTTCCAACAAAGTACTTAGGTCTTCTAAGGAAATCTCCTAAATTTTATTGTCATTTTATTATGACTGTTACTATTTATACACACATGCACTTCTATATGATGTCATCTGTATCTGTAAGTATATCAACTACACCTATATCCCTATCTCTATCATTTATAGCAACATCATCTATACTTGCATTTATATCATCTATACATATATCTCAATCAATTATCTAGATTTCTATCTCCGTATCATCCGTATCTATGTGCATATCTAAAAAGTCAAATCATGCTTATTAAACACAGTTCATCTTCATGCACAAAGCAGTAGGTGTTAATAACACCATCTGACTTCCGTTTGTCCTGACCAAGTTTCCACATTATATTAAATTCATCCGTTTCCAGGCATGCCTCCACCAATATATCATCAGTTCATCGAAGGTGGGGTCCACACCATACCCATCTTTGAATCCCTGAAAATACCAGGCTATGCTCTGCCATTCATGCTTCTAGAAGTTCACCAAGGAATGGCTGCAGACGTGTTTTATTTTTTTTTGTGTTTGGTATTTAGCATCATGAGTTTATGAATGTAATGCAACCACATTGGATCAAAATATGTAACTGATCACAGCTGGTCCCGATGGTAGACCAGAAACCCCTGCAGCATCATTCCATCATGACTCTTGCTCTAGAGCGTGGTTTCTCAACCTTGGCACTATTGACATTTGGGACCGGATATTTCTCCGTTGTGGGGAAGAGCTGTGCTGTGCGCTTCCTCTAGGAAGTTCAGCAGCATCCCTGGTCCCCAACCAGTAATTACCAGTAGCACTCCCATACTAATGCAATACCAGCACGATCCCCAGATATTGCCAACAGCCCAGTTTAGAACCACCGGTCTAGGTATTACAGTCACAAAATACCTTATTTGTGGTATCATGTCATGATGAAAAATGTGATTTCAGCATGGGGAAATGAACCATAAACCACGTTCTGTGATTATACCAGATTCTTTGCTGAATGTAACTAGGGGGGCAGTTTAAAGACCCTGGCCTGCAGGGGACCTGGGAGACCACTGTCCCGTTCTTCCCAGCATCATTTGAAGGGATATCACAACTGTTAAAGAGTAATAAATAGACACCAGATTTCCTCCAAAGTTGCATTTCTTACTGGGGGAATAAGAATTCATCGTATATCTTGATTTAAGAGTACATGTCAGCATTTTAGGAGGGCACTCAATTCTTTAAAGCTTGTGTTTTAAAGGCTCGAGGTTTCTCAGATCAGCTTGGATGCAGGCATTCCCCAGCATGAAACCATTTGGATAATGCAATCGAATTAGAGGTAGTTCAAATTTGTGCTTTTTCACCCACAAGTAAGGTGTGACCGGGGACAAACTGATCACCACAGAATCCGAGACACCACTTTCTTTTTGCCTAGGGGAAAAAAAAGCCAGTGAGGTTGAAATAATAGAAACAAAGCAGCTTTAGGTAACTGATCAGAAATGCCTTCTAGGACCTAAGATTGATTGTAGATAGCTGCCATATACATAAAGGACAGTGTACTCCCTTAATATCCACAAGCCCACTTACTTTTTTATAGCAAAATAAGCTGGTTTTCTCTAGTGCCCATTAGAGTGTCATCAAAGAATACATTTATTTCCAACTGAATCATGAATCTCTACTTTTGATACACACTTGGCCTCCTTTGCAAAGAACGTAATAACCAAAAAAAATCTTGGTGTGCAGTGTGTGTGTGTGTGTGTGTGTGTGTGTGTGTGTGTTCTTGTCTTCCAATGAGCTAATAATCTGACTCTCTTGGTCCCTTCCTCTAAATATCATGGGTCTATCTTCTGAACCTTGCCTGCTTCCTTCTCTGATGAACTTCTACTCCATCCTAATATTCCATTGAATGCAGCATTCCATTTTCTTTTGCAATTTCTGCTTTTGTGTTCTCTCCATCTTCCTATCTATGAATTTGTTGTGCTGCCTTTGATGAGAAATGACCGCTTACCACGTGATATAGTCACAGACACTAAAAAAACCCATACCTTTGCATGTTTTCCACACTCTTCCAAGCATCCGGTTTTGCCAGCCGTGCCCCATGATTTCCAGAACCTTGTTGGGTGAACTGGTAATATCATAGAGATACAATAGTGGCTGAAAACCAGACGGTCCAGATTGACTCCTTCTTCTCCCCCAAGGGACTTTTGGAACTAGCATCCTCCATGGCCACATGTCTGACCACTTAGTGAATTTGGTTGGTTCTTGAACCCCGTTAGATACACTCATGGCATAAATATGGCGGAGCTGTATCTGCCGCCAGGGATCCCAGATAAGCTGACCTGGCGATGGGTTCCTCTGGGAATGCATTGTTTATCTGAAATTCAAACTTAATGGGGCATCTTGTGTTATTGCTGTTGCCATTTTGTTTTTATTTTCTTTCTAAATATTAAGATAAAGTCTTTGGAATGCATCTTTTTACCTGTGACTAACATTGATCAACCCAGAGGTCAGAGGTTTGCAGCCATTTGGATGTTTCAGGGTAGAGCAGACAAGCAAGTTTTCTGGAACTCTGTGAATGAACAAGAGATGCATTTACTGACAAAATTCGAAGGCCGGTCAGATATCTGAGGACCAGCCACAAATCACCCAACTGTTGGCTGTCCACATTTAGGGCTGGCTCTCCTTCTGTTCCTAAAGATGAGCTCATAAAGCCAATTTATGAGTGTGTAACTTACCTCTGTTTTAAGAATAACATCTTAGTGATCTGATTCACTGCACTGGGTTTCATAAAGTTGCATTATACCTGTTAGAAGAATCTGACAAGTTCTGGAAAAGTCTCCAATTCAAAAGGATCAGCTATGACCGCCATATGTGCTACCCAGAGGGACTTTGATTAAAGTCTTCCCGTTGAGTCAAGGTGTCCCATATCCACGGACTTAACCTGAAGCCAAAACGACAGTTTCAACATATTAAACATTGAATAAGATTAACAAGCAAACTGGAGATGCCTGTGGGTGGAATTCTGCTTTCACATACATTTCTCTTCAACCTGAACAAAAAGTACTTAGGATGTAGTCACAGTATGTTTTCAGACACGCAGAATTTTGTATTGTATAGCATTTACCAACTGTGATCTATCTTTACAATAAAGCCACCATTTAGGTTAGGAAAATAAAGGCTTAGATACTCATTGTCCAAAAAATTTGTCAGGTAATTTACAAAGAAAAGCAAATCTAATAACTGATTCTTACTACATTAAGCTATGTATTGCTGGTATGAAAAATATAGACGTACCAACTTCAGGAGCAAGATATTGCTCTTTGAATATAGGTTCACACCATTTATATTCAAGATTAATTTTAAAACATGCATCTTTAACTTACTACAACATATTTCAATTTAGAATGAAAATTACCTAGGGAAAGATCTTTAGAAATAATGCTTATTTTGTGGCTTTCATTGTAATTTGAACTAATCAAGGATAAAAGCTCAGATTTTCCTTTGCAGCTTCTAAACATTAATGGGGCATCTTGGGAATTTCCCCAATAATAAATACGAAAACTTTATTCTCTCCTCCTTTACAGAAGCACAGCATGGCTACAATCACTTTGAACTAGATACCTTTGACGGATGCATTCATAGGAGGAAAAATACCTCTTTTCAGATTTCAGAGAACAAAAATCAGTGGCAGAAGTTATTTTTACACTGTCCCATTTTGTTTTTAGCACATTTTCATGTTTTGTCCCATGGTTTTTCTCCCTGCAAGAACTGCCTGTCTCCCCTGCATTGTTAGGAAACTCTGTGCAACATAAATGTTCTCATTTCTAAAATACCACCACTATTATTTCACCGGCTAAAGTGTTTTAATTGCCCCCCTCCCAGATCCAATACATAAGTATATTCTCTTTTCTGTCATTACATCATTTAAGGATTGCTTGCTCGAAAGATGAACGTAGCCATGTAAGTTGCTCAAACGAATTATTGAAACGAATCGACAACTTGTTAATCTGTGTGGACATTTTTTAGGGGCATTTCTTCTTTTATAGTTTTTCATTTATTTCCACTGTATTATACAACGTATTTATTTCTAAGGCTGGACTTTTTTTTTAGGTTTTTTTGTTTGTTTGTTTGTTTGTTTGTTTAGCTCCACTGATTAAAAGTTACAAATACAAATGCACAGACCTTTCCTTTTTCTGATTTTATGGCCATCTATTTGCATGAGTTCCATTAGATAGAATAACGTGTATGCTTGTGGAATTGCTGAGTAGCCGTGAAAGTTAGCCACCCAATCACACACTAGACCCCAATTTCAGAGTATCATCATTGGGGAAGGGAGATCCGTGTGGGCTGCAGAATTCACAGGAGGCAGATGTTGAGGGGGCATATGGAAAGACAGACAGGATTTAAATAAGGGTGGGGAAGGAGCAAAGTCATTACAACTACAGAGAGGAGAGTGGTTTCCAATTAAAGAACAGACCACACAAAAGAATGGACTCTGGGGGAGGAATAATAACGCCAGGGATAGAACATAGCATGGCAAATGCCGGTACCTCTCATAGAGCCAGGCTGTAGAAAAGTTACCCGGCTTTGCCTTCTTGGCCACAACACTGCTTCTCAATCATTTATAGTTACCATAATTCATATTCATAATATAACAATATATCATTATCAGTGATTGTTATATGTTATAATATAGATTTTACGAATGTTTATAATAATTTATATTCAGAGTGTTGCTTATCTTTTTGTCTATAGAATGTCTTATCCCCTGAAGGAGATTTTAGATTTGTGTATGGGGAAGCCTTAGGTCACTCACAATTTTGCAGCAGAATACTGAGGAAAAGCTTCTTAGATGTTTGAATAGATAAGTGGGAACAGAAATGAAATTATCATCACCATCAAGACCATGGTCACCATCACCACCATCATCATCATCACCATCACTATCACCACCATCATCACCAGCACCACCATCACCACTATGATCACCATCCTCATTTTCATCATCATCACCATCACCACCTCCATCATCACCATCATCACCACTATGATCACCATCCTCATTTTCATCATCATCACCATCACCACCTCCATCATCACCATCATCATCATAGATGAGGGTGATCTGTTTTGTGAAGAAAACAGGAGACAGTGTGTAGTGTGACATGTTTCAGAAGGCTGGGGGGGAACAAGATTCTAGTTAAAGGTAGAAGTGTTCTATTTTAACTTCCCTTTAGTAATGAGCATTGCTGAGTACTTTCCACGGGCAAAGTCCAATGGAATGAAGGTTATTCCAAAATAATAATAGTAATAATAATAAGGCAGGCAAAGATCCTTGTCCTTGGGAGTTCATATAAATCAATTGCACATGTTTATACACCTACTTTATGCATTATTCTCCACATAAAGAATACTTGAGCTTTTCATCTGCTCTAAAACTTCCAAGAAATCATCTGTAAAATGTTGCCTTTTCCTTTTGTGGGTCTGCTGCCTGGTGTTATCAGGAGGGGCTACCCAGTGGCAGCATAGGCATTTGCCATGGCCAACAAATGACTCTTGACACTGGGTAACTGGATTAGGACCAACAGGCTGGAAGATGAAGGCCACCAGATTCCTGGGGCAGAAGAGCACACTTTATTTTTTACCAACTGAAGATTCTGCAGCAGAAATAACCTGAGGCAGGGTGTTAGAAAGTGCTACAGAGGAGACATTCATCAAACTGGTAAAGCATAATTGGATAGTTCAGTCCTTTCTCCCACAAGCGGGATTCTCAAGGGGCACTGAAAACTCCAAGGAGAGCATTCTTTCCAAGTAACAGATTAGTTTAGCACACATCAGTACTTAACACTCTCTCCCTTTTGTAGATGAAATGAGGTGGAAAATATGTAATTAACAATAAATGGGAACAATGTGGGTGTCTCAACCAGATTGTTCTGGATCTTGCGGTTTCCCCTAAAGATACACAGGTAAAACCATATTGAATAGTCTTGTAATGCAAAACCTCATGTCAGTCCCAAGACTAAAGATCCCAGTGGAGACATTTGTAAAATCATGAGGAATTAAGTGAGAACAGAAAGCGGTTCCTCAAACAGGGGCAATGTTTGTCCCCTAGGTAGGGTAGCCAGCGAAAATGTTGCAAGGGACATACTCATGCTAAACAATTATTCCTTCTTTACCAGAAATTCAAATTTAACTGGGTGTGCTGGTATTTTGATTTGCTAAACCTGGCAATGTTATCTTCGTTGGGACACTTAGTGTCTGGAGATATTTTTGGTTGTTAAGACTTAGGGGGCACGTGCTGTTGGCATCAAAGAGGATGCTATTAAACATCCCCACAATGCACAGGACAGCTCTGCCCCCATAAGGAATGATCCAGTCTCAAACCGTCAGAAATACTTGCACTCCAAGAGCCTGATCTCCCGTCTTCTCTGCCCCATCTGAGAATTAGAAATGAGTAGTGCAAACTCCAGACTCCCTTTTCCCATTTTAGGTGCTAACCCAGCATGATGTCAGTATGATTTTGTGCATTGCCCTCCAAAGGCACTCAAAACACTTCTCCAGAAACAAACAATAATAAACAATAGATAATTTGCAGTCAAAATGTGTACAGTGCCTACTTTTTGGGAAATTGGCCTATTCAAATACAAAATAACACCTTGGTCTCAAGAAAGCAAAGCTTGTTTGGAGAGGATATTTGTATATCTTCCTGAGAACATACAGTGCAATTGATACAGGCCGAATAGAATACATAATCGCTGAATGGGTAAGGTCAATTTAACGACCCAGACCTGCCTTCCACATAAGACATCTAGCCCCGCTTATCAAAACGATCATGGGGCTACCTCGGCTGATCCTAGCACAGCGAACTTGCTGCTCCAGGAGGACGAGTGTAAAACAGAGGGGTTCTGTTTCACATCTGTTTCCACCATGAGAAATAACAACCAATGTTTTCCAGTTTTCTTCCTCAAGTTCAAGTACTTTGTTGGGAGGTTGGAAAATCCAGATTTCCTCTCCCAAGGCAGTGAGTGTCCTTAGAGCGAACACGGGACTCTGCACAGAGTGGCGGAATGCCCACGATCCTTCCCAGACCCCAAGGTGCAGTTTCTGAACTTACTTTTATCTTCTACCACCTAGAGGACACCCTAATTTGGATGTCCTAAATGCACAATGTACCCCTGTTTGCCAGCTCACGCCTGGTGACAGTTGCACCATTTACGGTCACCACCACTCACTGTCCATACCAGAAGTATCCAGGAATCATCCGTGAATCTGCTCTGCTCCCTCTGCAGACATCCTATCCGCTTGCTGTCTTGTCAGGGCCACTTGGTAAATTCCTTGTCCATTTTCCAAGACCCTGCGGCTACACACCCACACCCACACCGATGCCCAACCTCCCTTATGCAACAGTAGTGTTGCAAAGCTCAAAAGAAAAGAGGTGGATACAAAGAAAGAGCTCAAACTCTTCTCACCAACCCGTTTCCTTTCCAAACCAGTCGACACTGTGTATCCACTTTCAACCTCCCAAAACCCTAAACAGACTACATCCCTCTCAAGTGAAACATTTCCACATCCCGTTGCCTGTGAATTCTTCATGCCTTTCCCCATCTGCTGCCTCCCTGAATACCTGCTGCTGGCATGTCAGGATTCCCACACTACCTCCCTCCCCCCCCTGCCTCTCAGGTGAAGCACCAGCCATATGGGACGCACCTGCTCTGCAAATAAATGGTGCTTTCTCTCATAGACAAACATTTCTGATAGCTTAGTGAGAGCTTCATCTTGGGAACGCAAACTGGTGCAGCCACTCAGGAAAACGGTATGGAGGTTCCCCAAAAAGTTAAAAATAGAGCTATCCTATGACCCATAATTGAACTACTAGGTTTTTATCCGAAGGATACAAACATAGTGATTCGGAGAGGCCCCTGCACCCCAATGTTTATAGCAACAATGTCCACAATAGCCAAACTATGGAAAGAGCCTCGCTGTCCATCAACAAATGAATGGATAAAGGAGATGTGGTAGATATACACCATGGAATATTACGCAGCCATCAAAAAGGATGAAATCTTGCCATTTGCAAGGACGTGGATGGAACTAGAGGGTATTGTGCTAAGTGAAATAAGTTAAAGACAAATACCATATAAATTCACTCCTATGTGGAATTTAAGAAATCAAACAGAAGATCATAGGGGAAGGGAGGAAGAATAAAATAAGATGGGATCAGAGAGGGAGACAAACCATAAGAGACTCTTAACTCTAGGAAACAAACAGGGTTGCTGGAGGGGAGGGGAGTAGGGGGGTGGGTAACTGGGTGATGGGCATTAAGGAGGGCTCTTGATGGAATGAGCACTGGGTGTGATATGCAACTGATGAATCATTGAACTCTACCTCTAAAACTAACAATGCACTAAATGTTAATTTATTGAATTCAAATAAAGAATTTTTTTAAAGATTTTATTTATTTATTCATGAGAGACGAGAGAGAGAGAGAGAGAGAAGCAGAGGGAAAAGCAGGCTCCCACGGAGCAGGGAGCCCGATGCGGGACTCGATCCCAGGACCCTGGGATCATGACCTGAGCCGAAGGCAAACGCTTAACCATCTGAGCCACCCAGGCGCCCAAGAATTTTTATTTTTTAAAAAATAGCTTCCCCACTCTGCTTCTCCTCTTGGCTACACACACGACCTTCCTCACACTGCTCAACCCCCTCTAGTTGGGCAAACCTTCCCTGGCCCGGCGGACTAGATGGGGCGCCCTCTGCCATCCCCACACTGGATCTAATATGAGGATGGAGTTGCTCCTTCTTTCTCTAGACGGTGAGATTTCTGACAGCTCTTAGTGACACCTCTCACCTGCTGCCCCTCAAGTATATGAGAAACCTAGGCACGTATTTCCCTCAGCAATCTGCCTGTGCCTCAAGTTTCCAAATCATGGCAGAGTAAATAAGAGCAAAATTACTTCTGCCCATATGGCCACATGGAGAACGCGAGCTGTATCGCCATCAATGGCGAATGGGTCCCATTTCAGACACAGCTCTGAGACTTTTTTTCATCTGAAATAGTTGCTGTGTTGTCCCTTTTGTACCATGTTTCACTTGCACAAAAACCATCTAGAATCAAGAAACGTTAAAAAATCAGGTCAAACTTTGTGTACTAAGCTTCTCACTCATACTTTGAATTGAGTAAGGAAGGGTATCGTATACAGAGGAGATACCCCAGGAGTCACTTCTAATTTGATGTAGACTTGAGTATGCGAGGAAATGATGAACCACATTAGAGAGATTTCACCTGATTTTATTCCAAAAATGAGAGCGGAGGAAAAGATCTTTTCTGGCCTATTGCCCACTTCTGTCTTCAAAAAGTCTGCATAAAATGGAAAAGGTTAATCTCTTCTTCAATCAACCAATTAGTTAATCAATCAACAAGTATCAACTCCTTTAACAAGATTAAATAATAAGATTGACTCTTCCATATTGTCCGGTAACTGCTCTTGGTGTGTCGTTTGTTAAGTACATTGAGGAATATCAAATTCTAGGACAGAACTTGCCATTGGTCAGCATGCCAAACAACTAGGGTTTCTCATCTTGGTGCCAGGGATATTTTGGTCCCTGCAAGCCTTTGCTGTGCGTCTGTCCTGTGTGCTGTAGGATCTTTAACAGGTAGTTCAAACCATGCAAACCCCAGCCCGGGCTGGCTAACAACAATAAAAAATCCAAAGTCAGGGTGCAGGGCCTGGCTGGCTCAGTCAGTAGAGCATGTGACTCTTGATGTTAGGGTCATGAGCTCAAGCCTCACACTGGGTGTAGAGCTCACTTAAAATTTTTCTTTAAAATAATAAAACCTTAAAAAAAAAAAAAGTCACCAGCCCCTCCTTTGCTTGAATCAGTCTGTACCACCTTTTTTTTTTTAAGATTTTATTTATTTATTTATTTGAGAGAGATAGACAGAGAGAGAGAGAGAGAGCACAAGCAGGGGGAGCTGCAGAGGGAGAGGGAGAAGCAGACTCCTCGCTGAGCAGGGAGCGCAACGCAGGGCTCCATCCCAGGATCCCAGGATCATGACCTGAGTCGAAAGCAGACGCTTCGGCAACAGAGCCACCCAGGCGCCTCTGCACCAGCCCCTGTCCCTTCTGCTCTCCTTATAAAAGTCTCATAATGTGAATAATATATTCTTTCATACCCTGTTGGTGCATATGGTATCATTACTTTAGACATCCTAACCAATTATTTTATTAGGGTGGGAGGTGTTGGTTGTGCCATCTGCATGGCACCTACAAGACACATCTTAAAACATAACTCTAAGAAAAATAAATCCAAGGGGGAAAAAATCAGAAGATAAAGTGCATAATCCCATGCCTATTAAAATCTAAAAAAACACAACTGCATGCAAAATTAGACTCAAAAAAGCCTATCAGTGGGTGCCAGGGAGCTGTCGGGGGACGGGAGGCTGGTGGAAGGGAATTGATTTCGAAGAGACACAAGAGAACACTTTAGGCTGATGGAAACATGATACATTTTGGGTTGTTTTAGTGATTAAACTTGGATAAACATTTGTCAAAGCACATCAAACTGTTCACTTGAAGAGGGTGCATTTTGTTATATGTGAATTATACTTTAAAAAATTTGAATCTGTTTTGCTTTTAAAGAAAGCATTAAAATAAGCTCGAGAGCTTGATATGTTTATGAAGAATACTTGTAGACACGGATGTGGAAAATGTCATTCAATTAGAGGTGATTTAACGAGGAGCCAGTGGCTCTGACGATCCAGGTGAGCTTATGGAGCATGAACTACCAGGTGAAGATGTTTCCCTAGTGCTGCCTTTTTTTTTTCTTTTTTTTTGCATTTTCTCCAAAGTGATGAACGGACAAAGTAATGGTTTAGTTAGCACTCAGGATCAGCAAGGGTTTGCTGGGAGGATGACATGGCTCTGGCGTACGGGCTGAAGCAGGTTAAGGGAGTTTGTAGAATGCCCGGATCAGAAAACACAACGTTGCAGAGGGGGTTCAGAGAGTGGGCCATTTGGAAAATTCATAACATAACCCATAACATGATGGAATGAAGATTTTCTTGGGGAAGATATGCACATGGCATCCAATCCATGAAGAAGACAGAATTTAAGATAGCCATGTCATACTGTGATAGAATTGCATATTAATGAAGAGTACAGTTGCCTTTAAAGGATGTTTGTGTGTGTGGCATCACCAACAAGAATGGGAGACAGGAGAGGCAGACATGGGCTTGTAGACATGAGATGGTGCCACTTGACATTGGCTTTAGATGGCTTTGGGTAGAATGGGAGGAACCTTGGATAAGAACCCTCAAAAATGGGCTCCTATACAAAAAGTGGATAGGTGCCACTTGACATTGGGTTTAGATGGCTTTGGGTAGAGTGGAAGGAGCCTTGGATAGGAACCATGGAGGGCAATGGGAATAGTGGGTATTCAGGTTTGCTACCAGGCATGAATATATTCATTTTCTGTACCTCATAACAAATGGCCACAAACTTCAAGCCTTCAAACAACCTCACTTTATTATCTTCGAGTTTCTGGGAGTCAGGAGTCTGGGCATAGCTTATCTGGGTCCTTGGCAAGGCTATCATCAATGGATGAGCTCTCATCTGTGGGGGCTCGGCTGGGGAAGGGTGCACTTACAAACTCTGTTGGCAGAAGTCATTTCTGTGCACCTGTAGGGCAGAAGGCCATTGCATCTTCAAAGCCAGCAAGGAGAACAAGATTCTACAAACAGCTTGCTGGTAAGATGGAGTCTGGTATAACACGTCATAATCACAGGAGCAACATCTCATCACTTTTGCCATATTCCCTTGGCAAGAAAATGGTGAGAAGCAAGTCACACATCCTACACTCATTCAAAGAAGAGGATTCTCCAAAGGCATGAACACCGGGACGTAGAGATCATGGGGGCTACCAGAGCCTGTCCACCCCCAAGACCCAAGAGTTCAGCGTGAAATCCTTTAGGAACTTTACCATATGTCCCCCAAAGTCCAGTCCTACATAGCAAGAGTGACTTTAATTCTACAGAACACTTCTCCTGAGAATCTTCATCCATCCGCAAGGTGCAGCCTTCTGAAGGTCAGACCTTGCCTTGGTTGAGAATTCTGATAAGGCTTTCATGCATGCCCCAGTTTCCCAGGGGACACGTGAAGCATGCTTTGTTCCAACAAGATCTTTGGCAATGCGAGTTCACATAATCATCTTCACGTTCTGTGCCCCTGCTGGGTCCTCCGCGCCCTAAGAATATTCATGAAATCAACAGGACTCCACGCCTCTTGCCTGTAGGCTCTGAGGGTGTTGAATTTGTTCCCTGGGCACACGTGGTGGGGAGCTGGCTTGCTGTTTAATCACTGTTAATCTGTGTGGCTTTGCTTCATCATGCAAACTGCCCCGGGAGGTGAGAAGTCCAAACACCCCTCTAAAATATCATCACTGGATCCAATGGCAGTAAATAACAACAAAGCACAAATATTTGTTTTTTCCTTGTAGTCCAGCTGAGCCCAGGGAAGCCAAAGCATGGAAAACAAAGGAAGCAAAAGCAACACCTGATTCTGCCCTCTCTTCCCCAGCTGCCTTTCTGGGAGGGGACGCAAGGGTACCGTACTCCAATCCATCCCATCCCATCCTATCTTACGTCTCACACCCCACTCCGCCTTGTATTCAGACCCAAACGCTCGGCAAATTGCCCTACTGCTTGGTGGAGGCATAATTCACCTGCTTTCCTTTTCTTAAAGGGAGAAGGAAAAAAATCAAACTGTGACTTGTCCTTGAAAGGAGAGTGTTTCCTCATTCCTCCTCTGCTGCAAACCCACCCATCCACTGGCGTTCTCAAAATATGTCACACTACCGACGAAGGAAACAACATCTCCATTTCTGAGGCCAGGTAAACCCATCATGTTGTCATCCTGGGTAATCTTCCCATAATTTGATATCCCAATCAGCTCCAATCTGGGTATTTTATGGCCCATATGTGCCTGGTTCTGCCGCGGGAACTCTAATTTACTACTGTGGCCTCTCCTACACGGCTCAGGAGAAACGGCATCACCCAAAAGAAAAAGGGAGTGTAGTCAAAACCTGTCTGCCATGCCCAGTGAAGGAAAGGCTCCGTGCAAATAAGTATTTTTTTTTTTGAATGTGCAGAAATTTGAGGGAAGGCCCCCGGCCATTTCCAAAAAGTCTGATTCTGACCCAACTGTGGTTCTTCCTTCTCTCTAGCTGTATTTCAAAATGAGGCAGAATGCCATATTTTGACTTTGAAGCACACTTCTGAAAATTAATGAGGATGAGAAAACCCAAGTTAGGAATAGTGTTTTGGTTTTAAGATCTTCTGACATCTTAACTCAATTAACTAGCCGAGGCCAAGGAGATAATTAGTTGAGGATGAGGTCAGTTGCTTCAGTGGAAGAAAAACCAGAACCCTCTGGGGCCTGAATGTAGATATAATTCCTATAATTTACTCACTCCAATTAAGCATTACACATGTGTCTTGTGCATGGCAAATGAGACCCTGAATTCACTCTAGGAGCCATAAAGAAAGACAGGGGTCAGTAATAGATTCTCTTCCCACCTAAGCAGCCACTGGCAATTCCCCCCCAAGCAGGTGACAGTTTCTCATTTGTTATTAGTGTCTGATTTGAAGCATAGCTGTAGGAAAGGGTCTTTTGTGCTTTGGATAAATGGAGCAGAACATGGGTTCCATTAAATATTTAAAAAGTTTCTCCTGCATGATCCATCAAGCGTCATATTTTTGTGTCATAACCGTTGACCCACGATGCAATGATGGATGTCCAAAACACACACTTGGGCAACATGGTGGACTCACACACATGCAGACCGCTGAGGAAGGTTGGAGAAAACCCAGTAATGTTGTCTACCTTCGGAGCCATGCGAGTGTGCCCTTTGGCCCCAGGTGTGTCTGTAGCTGATCCCTGGATGTGTCGGACACACAAGAGGAACATATGGGAGAGACCAGAAAAGGTTCCTTAGAATAGCGTTGACTTAATGGGAAGAAGCATGGCCAGGTCTCGTGTTCAGTCATGGAAGGCGTCTCTTGCTAGACCATCATGTCCCAGACTCGTGTTGCCCATCTTGCGTCCAGGAACTCATGAATGAGTCTCCGGGACCAGGGCACAGCAAAAGGGTCCTCCGTGCACAATACCAAAGGAGTCATCTGCATTAGCAATCTGTAAGATTCAGGTGTCTCTACTGAGCCATGACAATACTCATATTGGTCAAGTATGGCTCAGAAGAGAGATTCTCTTCAATTCTGCACGAACCACAGGGTCATTTTGGCAAATGGAGGCTTCTGAAAAGCCCAGCAGCATTCCACCTCATCCAAGGACTATGTGCTAAAGTCGTCTGTGCTTGTGGCGGGGCCCAGGGAATGCCAGCTCCCTGCAGATTCCAAAAGCAATGGCACCAACAAGCGGTTTTGCATAGAGAGGGGTCATGAGCTGTTCACGAAGGATTTGTGCATATGAGGAATCTTGAGACATCTCCTTTGAACTCCAGTGGATGTGGAAGTTAGTCTGGACACAGCAGAACTCCTGCAAATAAACTATGGGACATACCTAAAGAAACGTACCTGAGCCCTGGTAATGGGAATCCATAAAAAAAAAGATGATATTAGTGGATCCTGGAAAACATAAGTACAATTAACTGGAAGAATTCCTTCCCTGAGCAGCACAGCTCACTTGGAGGTGGAGAGGGAAGACAGTAGTCATGATTACAGGTGCACCAGGAACTTTCCACCTCAAGCCCATTGTTACCAAAAGGTACTACACACTAACACGGACCTAGTCTGGGTAATGATCTTAATTCATACTACACCCTTTGGCATAAAAAAAAATCCTCAAGAACACAGCTAACAATACAAAAGACTCTGAAACCAAGGACATCACAACTTTAATTACAATCTGGCCGACATATGCGATGCTCCTATAGTTCTGTAAATTGTGTCTGCAGACTCCACAGCCTCTATATAACAGAATAATAAGGTTCGTCCTCCATTATAATCCAGTCGGGCTTCACCAACAAAATAAATCTGATAACCTAGTTCATCTAATGAGAGCAAGGTCACTGTGGGTGCAGATTTAAATGACCTTTTAATTATTCATAATGTAAGATGGATTATTTAGGGGGGGGGAAAGAACCCTATCCAGTGGGCAGAACACTCGTTAGAAAGAAATAAGGCTACCGTTTAAGAATAGGGTTAAATTATTGATGCCAGCCTATCTTGTTCCACACTAATTCATTGATGCCATAAACAGTGACAATGTCACATTATAAATCCTACCTATCCTTTATCAGGCATGAAAAATGGGATTTGTTCCTGGTGCTAGGATGCTACATGAAATCAAAGAAACAAGGATCCCGACACATCAGGGGTGAGGATGCATGATTCGATAGACAGTTCACAGGAAGAGAAGGAAGACCACGCCCTTACATGGGACTCAGGGCTCAATCAAACAGAATAAGCATTGCTGCTTTCATTTTTTTTTTTTATTTTTGTCTGCAGCTGAGGTTTGTCTGAGTGGACTTATTCCAAGTTTGGGTAGATGTGGGCAATGGAATGTGAGGAGTTACTTCAGTTTGCCATTTCCTACCAATATTTGGCGTATCCTGCCTAACAGGCTAGTGGGGGATCCTGAGAAGGAACACACACGGAAATGGAAAAGAATGCCAGACTCATGGTCTGCGATGTGCCTGTGGTTTTCCATAGGTCATAGAATTCAGACCTCTTAATGACCCTATTTTGATTAAATGTTGCCACTGGACCAGAAATCCACTGAGACAAGATACAGAAGATGTGGGTGGTAGATGCCCCCTAAGAAGCACCCTCAATGACACACATCTTTGTATATACCCCACCTCTCTTGTGTAGGTGGCACCTGTGAATTGCTTCTAGCCAACAGAACATGGCAATGAGATGTCACCTCTGTGATTATGTTATGTGATATGGGACTCTGTCTTAGCAGGCTGAGTAAGAGGTTGTCCTATAGGCTTTGAAGAGTGAGGCTACAGTGTTCGCTGCTGCATATGGACACAGCCATGTGCCCAAGAACAGCGAGACATCTCTAGCACCAACAGATGCCGCACAGATAGGAAGTCAGAAAAAAAAAATGTGCCTCTTCTTTTCACTACATCTGTATCTTTGGGATAAATATCCAGGAGTGCAATTGCTGGGTCATAGGCTGGAGTGACTGGGTGATGGGTATTAAGGAGGTCATGTGATGTGATGAGCACTGAGTGTTATATGCAACTGATGAATCATTGACCACTACATCAGAAACTAACGATGTACTGTATGTTGGCTAATTGAATTTAAATTAAAAGAAAATGTGGACCTCAGTCCTTCAACCTCAACCAACTGAATTTTGCCAACAACCCCATGAGCTTGGAAGGAAACCCTGAAATCCAGGAAAAAACACACAGCCTGGAAGACACCTCTATTGTAGCTCAGCCAAACCCCGAGCAGAGTACTCAAGAAGCCATATCCAGACATCTGAGTCATTTAGAATAAATGCATCATACATCTTTGTTATTCTAGGCTGCTAAGTTTGTGGTGGTTTGTTATGCAGCATGGTTACCTGATACAGAATTCTTAAGAAGGAGGTTACCAAGATATGCCTGAATAGCCCAGAATATCTCATCTGGATGAATTTAATCATGCTCCAGGGTCTAGTCATCCTAAAGCTCAAAAATGAAGACTGAATGCAGCATTCAGCAATGGAGTGACATTAACCAAACTCGTAAGTTGGATGAACAACACAAAAATGCCAATTTGCATTTTGTTTCCTTCTTTTGTTTCTTTTGCTGTTTCCTTCCCCTTCCTGCATGGGAAATAGGATAATCATACACACCAGAAAATGCATATAAGCTAACCTATGTGGGAAACCAAAGTATAATTAGAAGGTTGCTTTCTGCACACAGAACAGACCAAGTCAGGATGCACATTCCAATATCCAGTCACATCATGGTATCTCATCGCTGGCTGTCATATCCAAAAAGCACCATCAACTTTGGAGTCTGTCACTCTTAGAATGGTCCCTGTCTCCTAGACAATATTTTGGATGGATGCTGATGGGCTCTGCTCTGGGCACCTCCCATCTCTGTGATTCAATCCCTGACGACTCTTTTACCTTTAGTAACGTAACACAATGTAAGTTAAATTTTTATGTACCCGAGAACCAATCTCTCCGGTGAACGTGCACATGGTCACTCTGACCATGTAGGTGTTGGCATTATACTTTATGTCAGAGTCCATATTCCTTCTTTTTTTTTTTACTTTTGTTTTGTTTCCTGTCTAAACTCTTTCAAGAGCACCAACAAATTTCACCCAATACTGCTTGTACACGAGTGAAGGGAGAATCTGGAGCTTCAAGAGAGGACACAGTCTGTTTAGGGCCACAGAGCTAGAAAGTAGATGATCTAAAACCAAAAATAACCCAACGTACTCATACCCTGTTGCCTACAGAATCTGCTGTTCCAAATCCCTTCACAAGCTAAGAGCATGTTCATGCCCATATAGGGGCTGGAAGCCCGGGGATCAACCTATTCCCCACTGTAAGTCTGAGCTCCATAGACATGTTAAGTTGCAACAGGTAGAAGCTGAGCCCACCGCGTGTGCCCTGGGCTCATCTCATGCTAAGTTTTGAGGCAGACATGGTTCACTCGCTCATTAGCAATGCCGCAAAGCCGGGAGCTTCCCAAGAGCTTTCTTTCAGCCAGCACCAACTTTTCCTTTCCCCTGCAGCCTGGTGTCCTTGGTGAGGGACAGTTCAGGTTAACAATATAGTTCTCAGCAATATACTGGTAAATAAAAACAAAAATTATCGTTTTTCAGCACACTTTCTGTTGCAGGGAACACACCAGTGTGTCCCAGGAACTACCATATTTCATTTTCCTAACAACCACAAGACATAGGTGTGTTTATCCCTATTTTAATGATGTGTCCACTGAAGTTCAGAAGAGTTGTAACTTCAACAACTCCTAAACCACTTAGCTGGAGTATCAGTTAGGGTTCTCCAGAGAAACAGAACCGATGGGATATATAGGGACATATATACCATGTGGCTTTATGTGCTTCTTGGTATCCACCCAAAGGGGCTAAAAGCTTATGTCTGCACAAAAACCCACCTATGGATGCTTATGGCTGCTTTGTTTATAATTGCCAAAACTTGGAAGCAACCAAAATGCCCTTCAGTAAGTGAGTGGATAAATAAACCGTGGCCCATCCAGACAATGGAATATTATTCAGCGCTAAAAAGAAATGAGCTATCAAGTCATGAAAATACTTGGTGGAAATTTAAATGCGTATTACTAAGTAAAAGAAGCCAATCTGAAAATGCTATGATTCCAGCTCTAGGACATTCTGGAAAAGGGAAAACCATGGAGAGAGTAAAAAGTTTAAGAGTCACCAGGGTTTAGGGGGAAGGAGGGATGAACATGTGGAGCACAGAGGATTTTTAGGGCAGTGAAACCACTCTGTATGATATATAATGATGGATCCATGTCATCATACATTTGTCCAAACCCATAAAATGGTTTGGTCACCAAGAATGACCCTGATGTAAAGTATGGGCTTTGAGTGATGGACAGCGTGTCCACGTAGGCTCACTGATTGTAACAAATGCACCACTCTGCTGGGGGACGTTGACTATGGGGGAGGCCAAGAGATGAGCAGAAGATACAGAGAAATCTCTGCAGGTTCCTTTCAATTTGCTGTTCCCGAAAAAAGCAAAGCCCAAGTAAAGCATCTGAGATTCGGAAGCTCCACACTTCTGGCTACTTCTCCGCACTCAGAAGTGCACGCTTCTTGGAATATCAACTACATCCCTGGTGACAAAATCGAGTGAGGGTGTCAAAAGTTCTGGAATTAAGAAACCCGTGATCTTCACGGAGGTGCACCTGAGAAATACATAATAATGCTCAGGGAGAAGCAAGGGCATGGTGCTGGCAGTCAGACCTCAGACAGGCAACTGATTAATGTTTAGAGAAGAGCCGGCTCCCAATCACCCTGTGAGCTTGGTTTTCATCTGGACACAGGTGTCAGCCATGCGTATCCCCGATTAGAAGAAAGCAGACCCATCCAATGTTAGGTGCTTGTCCCGCATCACGGGGTTTTTCTTGTGTCTGTAACTGTGCACTGATGAACGCCATCATTCCGTAGCATCCAGGAGATTCTGGGTGCGGAAATATGTAACCCACCCCGTTTTACTTTATGATTGCAATTTTTATTTTCTGACCAATATCATGGAATGGCCGTGAAGACAGATTCTGGAGCGGATTTTAAATGAGTTTTGGGGGAATGATGGCATAGCTCACAAGCACATGTGATGATTTTCATCGGAGCACCGCGTTAATACCGTTCACATAGAAATAGCACCATTCCCATTGTTATCCAAAGTGCTTAGACTTGAAGGAGCATCCCTCCACTTATTATCAAGACTTGCAAAAGAAAAACAGAGGCAGCTTGGTACTCGCAAAAAGATTTTGGCCATTTAGCTAAGATTTGTATATTGCAAGACTTAGGTCCCATTGTGGGTTTGGATCCTCCAATAGTTTCTTCAAGAGCAATCATTCTAACTACATCTCCAAATGGACTTAAGAATCAGAGAATTGATAGAGTCTATGAATATGTTTGTGGTGAAGAGCTGACCTGACCTAAAGACAGGTCTGGCCTTTTGGCTCCTGGACGGTGACTCCCAGGCCCCTGATGAGAGTGGCTTCCTTGGCCTCCTCTACCTTGGACCCACGTGGCACTGTCTACAATGTGACTCATGTTGGGGGATTTGGGCTCTGCCACCTTGGTTCCAACTTGCACAGGAACCAAAGGACACAGGTATCAGCAGAAACTGGTCAACCAGGGAGGCATATAATGTGATACGACTTCAGACACCAAGGCTCAGGCGAGCTCCCCCAGTTGGCGATGCCATGCATGTGTTCTCACGCATCATACCTGGGAGGAGGTGACACCATCCATGAGTCCCAAGAGAAAACGATAGAAATCCTAAGTTGGGACCCCTCCTGGACTCTGCCCCAGGCACCACTTCCTTCGGCTGATTTCAATCTCTCTCCTTTCTCTATAATAAACCATCACTCTGAATGTAACAGCTTTCATGGGGTTCTGTGGGTCCTTCTGGAAATTTTCCAGAACCGGGGTTGGTCTTTAAGGACCCCCTTGAAGTTACAGTTGGTTCAGAGGCAAGGGCAATTTTGGGGGGACGTGCTTTATCACTTTCCAATTGGCATACCTCAAGCTCACTTCGGCAGCACATATACTAAAATTGGAACAATACAGAGAAAATTCGCACGGTCCTTGCCCCAGGAGGATCCAATTGGCATAACTGAATTTCCAAAGAACACTAGAGTGACATGGGATTGTGTTGATCTTCAGTGGAGTTATCCATCCCACAAGTTGAGCATTGGACATCAAGTACCCTCCATAAGTAAATGGTCAACAGTTGTATGAACTATGTTGGCCATACAGCAATGCATCATCAATATTCACACGTCTAGACCATATTGTTTCAAGTATTATTATTTCCATCTCATGGAAGAAGTTTACAGAATGTCTGACAGTTCTGGCAACTCTTACAAAATGGCACGGGTCATGCAACAGGTCATATTCACAGGTCCGGAGATTTATGGTGTGGACATCATTGGTGGGCATCATTCTGCCTCCCACATGAAGCATCTTTGTTGCATTAAGATTTCCCTGAATATATCTGTAAATATGTATACATACTAAAATATCTTTCCCCTGCTTCAAATCTCTCTTGTAGGGTCTTGATGTCTTTAATCCTTGGCCATTTACACTGCCTGCAAATTCATGTATTCTGCCCAGGGCAGAAGCAGAGAAAAACAGCACAACATTTGTTAATGATTCATTTCCCACTAATTAGCCTACAAATGTTTGCTCCAAATGCAGCCGGTATTACATGTTATGTCAAGAAACTTTTGCAATAAGAACGGTACCTAACTATGTATTATGCCACACCTTGAAAACATTTTCCTAGATATCAATCATTCAAAAAATTAAAAATTTCTCTCATCTCTTAGAAGCAAAAATATCCATCTTTTATGGAAGATCTTGGCGAGCAATGCATCAACATTGCACATACAAATTCTAAAATACGTTGAGATTCCTTCTTTATTTCCCTTTTCGATTGTGGATTTCCTTGGGAATCAGGGGCAGCCTTAGCCGACCTCCTTTTTAAAAAACTCATTATAGATAACATTTTCCATGCAGTTTCTGAGGGTGGTGGGTCTCCCTGAATGTCCTCCCTCAGTCTTCCGTTGGCCTCCAGGTAGGCCTCTTGGGCAAAGGAGATTCATGGACAACAGGAGTCTAGAGAGGAGATGAGGTAGACTTTAGACAGAGCAGCCTGTGAAGTCCTTGCAGTTTGCCGAGGACGGTTTGCATTCACTGCTGCCTGGGCGCTTTGTCTGCCGGAGAAAGGCAGAGCCTCCAGGGGAAATACTGTTTATCTCATCGTTTATATCACTCTGCACACGACATGGTTTCCAAAAGACATTTTCCGTCAGCGCCATGTGGACGCCACATCTCCAAAGCGATCTGTTGGTGTCCAGTTGTCATTTTCGGGATGTTCATTCAAGACAGGACCGAGGACCCCGCCCACGAGTGCCACCGTGAGCAAGAAGCTGTCCCCTCCCCGAAAGAAGAGGCATCATCATCCTGCAGAAACGTAAAGTGTTAGCATCGACAGTGTGGGCAGATGTTTTACAAAGAGTGGTCCCATCTAGATAGTAGCCTATGGGAACTTCTCCATTGTCACCACTGAAAAAAAACAAATGTCCAGGGACCATTTCAATTTCGGCAGGTAGAGCAATATTTTAACTGAAACATAAATACAAACTGAAAGCAGCCAGAGGAACGAAAATCAGTATAAAATGGATTCTACCTAGGAAAGTAAGTCTGGGTTAGATTAAAGCAGGTATTCGATTCATCCAATTTTTTTTTAAGATTTATTTATTTGAGCGAGAGAGAATGGGGGAGGGGATGGGGCAGAGGAAGAGAGAGAGAATCTCAAGCAGACTCCCTGATGAGTACAGAGCTTGACCTGGGGCTCAGTCTCACAAACCTGAGGTCATGACCTGAGCTGAAATCAAGAGTCAGACACGTAACTGATGGAGCCACCCACACAGCCCTGATTTCCCCATTTATAGACAGAGACATTAGTCCTGCACAAGTTTAAATGACCTCGTGTGGAATGCACCTAAGCAACACTGGGGACTGGAACAACACATCCCAATTTCAGATCAATCTGAATGATTAAAATCTATCTAGATGTGTTAAACAGGAGATGTATTAACTTACTTACTTGCAGATACCGATAAAGACCATAATCTGTTACAAAAAGTAGGATATTGGCAAAGTGAAATCAAGACAGTCTCCCCTCTCCCATGCAAAGAAACCAGCATTTCCTGGGAAAACCTTTGGAGCCATGGATGATTAGAACGTGGTAAAACCATCAAGACCACGCCAGCCGGACAGCCGGTCTGACCACCTTTTCTCTCCGATTGGTGATAAGACTAAGTTTTGAGTCTCAGTAGGATCCCAAACAAGAACACTGTGGCAATTTAGCTGGATTGCAGAGTAAAAGTATTAATGCCGCCCCTGCCCCCCAAAAAGAGTTAAATCTGAAACACATCTATGGTACTCATCAGTGACATAGGCATCGAGAGAGTTTCTTTCATTACAGAAAACAGAATTAAGTCGTATCGATTGCTCCCTATATGTGAGCATTTAGATGCATAGGGACAGAAAGCGTATAAGCAATTGTAAGTTAGAGTATCTCTCCATCATTATCTGTACGCTGTGAATAAAATAGAACAAAATGCACACATGCTATGAAGATGTTTATCATTATCTCTTTACCTTTCGGTTCTGCTGTATTTTGCAATGCATCAGATCCCTTAAAACAGTATCAATCCGTATCTTGAGCTGTACCCGGATATCTAACATTTTCATATGAAAGCACATTACTATGACAATTATAGTACTAAGCACCACTGTGGGTGCTGACACTCCTAACCATAATCTCTTGCAATAAAAAAGAAAAGAAATCCAATGCAGACGTTTGGGAGGTTAGCACTTCATTTTATCTAAAATTCCCTGCCTGGCTATACAATCAGTGTGGTTGATCCATTTTTTTTTTATTATGTTAGGTTGATCCATTTTTATAGAGTAGGGAGCTATGTTCTTTTTGCTTCAGTCTTATCGGAATATAATTGACACATCACACTGTATATGTGTCGAGCGTGCAATGGGATGATTTCATATAAGTATGTGTTGCCACTGTTGGTGGGAATGCAAACTGGGGCAGCCACTCTGGAAAACAGTAAGGAGGTACTTCAAAAAGTAAAAAATACAGCTACCCTATGACTCAGCAATTGCACCACTGGGTATTTACCCCAAAGAATAAAAACATAGTGATTCAAAGGGACACCTGCACCCCAAAGTTCATAGCAGCAATGTCCACAATAGCCAACTGTAAAAAGAGCCTAGATGTCCCTCGACAGATGAATGGATAAAGAAGAGGTGGTATATACACACAATGGAATATTACACAGCCATCAAAAAGAATGAAATCTTGCCATTTGCAACGACGTGGTTGGAGCTAGAGGGTCTTATGCTAAATGAAATCAGTCCATCAGAGAAAGACAATTATCATATGATCTCACTGATATGAGGAATTTAAGAAACAAAACAGATGAACACAGGGGAAGGGAGGGAAAAATAAAACAAGACGAAATCAGAAAGGGAGACAAACCAGAAGAGACTCTTAACTCTAGGAAACAACTGAGGGTGTTGCTGGAGGGGAGGGGGTGGGGGAGGGGGTGGGGGAGGGGTAACTGGGCGGTGGGCATTAAGGAAGGCATGTGATGTGAGGAGCACTGGGTGTAATATACCACTGATCGATCACAGAATTCCACTCCTGAAACTAATAATACACTCTGTCAACTAAACTGAATTTAAATAAAACAAATGTTTTTAAAAGTTTATGTTGCAAAATGTTGTGCACACGATTTCCACAGTAAGATTAGCTAACTGTCCCATCATCTCCCATGACTATCAGTTTCTTTCCTTTTCCTTTTCGAATGAGAACATTTGACATCTTCGCTCTTAGCGACCTTCACGGATATGACGCAGTATTATGAACTCCAGTCACCATGCCGTACGCGAGACCCCCAGACCGGGTCAACTTAGAGCTGGGAGTTTGTACTGCCCATGATGACTCTACGGTGTCCCGAATTGGACTCTTGGTTCCTCTCTGTCTCCTGGCCACCATGCCCAGGTCCGCTCCCATGGCTGTTGGGACTTCTTGTCCCAGCTGGGTGCTGGGCAGCATGTGACAGCCTGCTTCTCCCCCTCCTTCGCTTCTGATGGAATACCAAGATTCCCTTCCCTGTGGGGCTGTCTCCCTACAAACCTCACCTGGTGAGTTCATGAAGAAGGACTCCATAAGCCATAGCAAGCCAGCAAAATCAATAATTTTGGGTAAAGAGCTGTTTTCTTGCACTCTTTAAATCTTATCAAAAATTTTTAACTTTTCCATAGACAGCATGGAGTTTCTCCTGTCCATCATTTTTAAACATATCAAATTGTTTTACTTTGTTTTGCCTGTATGACATCATTTCATTGTTACGTTAGAATTACAGAGGGCAATTTTCCCTTATCTGTACGTTTATCAGTGCACTGCCTGCTCGTGTTTTTTTTTTTTTTTAGGTACTTTGCCGTTTATAATCAGACACAATAATCACACACACAATTATGTCACAGGACAAGGCAACCTCTTAATTGTTGCCTCTCAGAAGAAAGAACATTTTTCTGAGATCTATAAATGTTGCATTTCCAAGAGCTATGCCAATTCCCATCATCTTCTCTCTAAGAAAGCCTGTGTAAACTAATATTAATAAAAATGCATTGCCCTAGTAAGTGCTCATCAGGCTTAATTAGTTTTCCTTGAAAATCTAGAACAATTAAATGGACAGAAGAAACATTAAACAATTTTTAAAAATCACTTAATAACTATTCATAGTGTTCTTCCAATATTTACATTTGAGGAATACAAAGAAAGCATAAGAAAAAAAAATAACCATGAACTCAACCAGAAATACCTATGGCGTACACGTGGGTGTCTCGTCCACGTGTGGATTTCACATGGCAGGCGGGAGCTCTCTGGGGTAGACTGTGTGGCTCCAGGTGTGCTGCCTGCATTTGACAGGGTCGTCTCTTTCCAGTGGTATGACTCAGATGAGTTCCTTACCTCTATAAGATCCAGAGAGACTGTAATAAGGAAAATTCACCTAGTGTGAATTTAAAAAATGAATAACATTTAAGACAAGATCGGAAGTAGGCAATCACTGATCACCTATATGGAACTATACCAGTGGCCTCTGGCAAAATTTAGAATCTTGGGACCATTACAGCCACGATTTCTGAGTTACTGGACATAAGTAGGATCCTACGATCACTATTATGACTATTTATGACTTATGGAGGGAAAACAAGTGTTTTTGTCTGTGAGGAACAGACTTTCAATTTTAAATTTGATGTTGCTACTTCTCACGGTTGGATGCCTCAAACATTGCTAGTGGTGATGTAAAATAGAATAGATGCAGTGGAAAACAGAATGGCAGTTCCTCAAAACATTAAAAACAGAAATGCCATATGATGCAGGAATCCCACTTCTGAATATATGGCTAAAAGGAATGGAGAGCAGGGTAGCAAAGCAGTATCGGCCCACCTGTTATTCACATATCATTATTCACAATTGTTGGAAGGTGGGGAAAAACCCAAATGCCCATTGGTGGATGAATGGATAAACAAAATATCGTCTAGTATACGATGGACTATTTGTTACTCAGCCCTGAAAAGGAAGGAAATTCTGACACTTGTTACCATATGGGTGAACCTTGAGGATGTGGTGCTGAGTGAAATTAGCCGGTCAGAAAAAGGCAAATACTATTATTCCGTGTATATGGTGTCCCTGAAAGAGTCATATCCATAGAGAGAGAACGTGGGATGGGGGGGTGCCAGGGCCTGGGGAGGGGGATGGGAGTTAGCATCTGATGGGGACAGACCTTCAGTCTGTTAGGGTGGAAATGCTCTAGAGATGGATGCACAATATCGTGAATGTACTTCACACCACCAAACTCTATGCTTGCAAATGGTCAAGACGGTCACTTTTATGCGTTTTTTTGAGCCACAATTAAAAGTAAGAAGATAAAGAAGGAAACAAACATAAGAAATAATATAATGTAAATATAATGACACAGAAATGTAGTGCCAGCCCTGAGTAAATAACATTTAATGCAACATTTAAAGAAATCAAAACAAAATGTAAAATAAAAAATAAAAAATCCACGATGAGGACGATATCAAAATGTTGACTAACAACAGCAACCACATTACTGATTTCTCTGGTTGCTTTTGCTTCTGAGATGACTCAGCACAGCCTCTAGTCAAAGCTCCCCTGCCCTCCAAGAGCAGGTCGGCTTAATTCTAGCTCAGTGGTTCCCAAGTGGGGGCAACTCTATCCTCCAGGGGACACTTAGCAATGTTTGGGGACACATTTTCCGTTGTGGCAGAGGTGTTATTGGCATGTGGTGGTGGTGGTGGGTGGAGACCAGGGATGTTGCTCAATGCCCTACAGTGCATAGGACGCCCCACATAACACAGAAAAATCCATCCCTGAATGTCACTATTGCTGAGGTCACTCTTTGCTGCCTTAGCTGTCCATCCATCCATCCATCATATCTATCATCTATCTATCTATCTATCCATCCATCCATCCATCCATCCATCCCTACATCTTCTATCCAGCCAGCCAGCCAGCCAGCCAGCCCTCCATCTATATCAGTTATTTGCAGCTGGGGTGACTTTATTCCTAGGGAACACTTGGCAATGTCCAGAAACATTTCTGGTTGTCAAGCCTTGGCACGGGGTGCTCCTGACATCAGGCGGGTGGAAACCAGAGATGCTGCTCAACACCTTACAGTGCCCAGGATGCCCCATATGAGCTCCAAATGCTCACAGTGCCAACGTGAAGAACCCCATTTGGTCGATCACAGTATAGTCAAGATTTCACTTCTACATCAGACTCCTCAGTCAGAATGGAGTCTCTGCAATGTTAGGTCCTGGTGTCATTAGTTTGCAGCCACCATGCTTCCCGTCTGCTCTGCCTGGACCAGGGAGGTGGCTGTGGGGTCCTGAAAGCTCGTTAGCAAATTCTAGTCAATCTCCATGAAACAGAACTCACCAGCCACCACGGAGCAAAACCTCCAGCCCACCAGTCTCCAGACAGATCACCCTAACCTCGAAAGCCAACATTTATATTTGTTATTCCCATTTCCAAAAAAGAAAAATAGATCTTGCCACCTAATGTCTGTTCATGATAAACATTCTCTTGACTCCAAGAGGAAGTGGAATCCACTGTGCACTCTCCAGCCATTCGCTGCAGTGATCTACAGAGATAAAACTGTCGAAGATGGAGTGATTTTGATGTCAATCTCCTTTAACCATTGACGACACAAACTTCATCATGCCTTGCTGCTTCTATTGTCATGTTAACACAGTGAAGTGTAGCTTACGTGTTCTTGGTGTTTATCATAAAGTTCAGTGTAAATGTTGTAAAAGTAGTTTCCCTTCAATCTGGCTTCCCCTTCGTGGGGACAAATACGCCACAGAGCAGTGCACACACCAATTCTCTGCTTTAGAAAGCACAGCTCAGTGAAAGCAGAGAAAGGCATTCATCCTGAGATCCCACGCGTCTATATCACTCCCAGGTCCGTGATGGCTGATACTGTTAGAACAATGTCTGTTTCATAAACCCATAAATGGAAAAGATCGAGCTGCCAAAGTAACACGCGGACATCAAGACCATGGCAACTTGGTTCTCTCTTCTCAGGATGGCCAAATAGTATGTTTATCAGTCATAAACATAACCCATGAACTTATTATCTCAAATTAAATTCTTGGCTTCTTCTACCTGAGTAAATTGCTGCAAAAATCCATGATGCAGCAAACAATAAAAACTTCAGCTATATCTAATATCAGGGGAAAAAATGACATTGCAAAATGCTAGTTGGAAATTTTAATTAGGTTTATATTTGGCTATAATTTTAAACCAAGACAATCTAGCCAGGCAATACTTACTGCTTTTGGGAGCCCTTAAGAGTGGACATAAAGCAGTTTATTTAGCATGGGTAATTTCTCAGAAGGGACAAATGAGAAGGGCCCCAGAGAGTACAAGCAACTTGTCTTAAAAGCATACATAAAATCACGGCTTGCCTTGGTATAATTGTATGTTCCAGGCTCCCAAGCAGAATTTGGCAATGCCAGCTGAAGCTCCTCAAAATGAACTTTGGATAGAGCTACGCTTTGATTCTCATCAGAACACACAGCCTCTTCAGAAGTTAAGAATCAGCTTTGATTCATAAGCTCATCGTTGAAAACCTGATCCACACAATGAATGTCCTGCTGGGCTTGGAGCAGCCAGTGCAGGGGGATTAATGATGTCCCCGACAGCAGGGAAAGGATAAAGAAAGACAGGGGCATGCTGATCTCCTCAAGAAACACTTCTGGTTTGAATAAAATAGGTATTCAGGTTCTGCAGAGAAACGGAACCAATACGTATAGACAGTCATGGAAAGAGATTTATTATGGGAATTGGCTCACATACTAGTGGAACCTGAGAAGTTCCAGGATACACTCTCTATAAGCTGGAGACGGGGGAGGGCTGTGGTGTCAATTCCAGTCCAAGAAAGTCAATGGTGTAAGTCCCAGTCCAAGGGCGGGAGAAGTTCGATGTCCAAGCGCAAGCCATCAAGCAGAGAACAAATCCTCCCTTCCTCCACCATTTGTATTTTATTCAGACCCTCAGAGATTTCCTGAAGGTCCACCCACAGCGGGGAGGGCCATCTGCTTTACTGGGTCCACTGATGAAAATGCTCATCTCATCCAGAAACACTCTCACTGACACACCCAGAAATAATGTTTAGCTAAATATCTGGCACCTCATGACCCAGACACATAAAATTAACCATTAGAGCAATTTATCAAAACAGCCACACTCAGGGCACCTGGCTGGCTCAGTTGGTAGAACATGCAACAGTTGATCTTGGGGTCGTGAATTCAAGCCCCACGTTGGGTGTGGAGCTTACTTAAAAAAAAGAGAGAGAGAAGAAAGAAAGAAAGAAAGAAAGAAAGAAAGAAAGAAAGAAAGAAAG